>NW_011888927.1:4348486-4394792 GCF_000151845.1 Pteropus vampyrus
TTAGGACCAGAATGTGAATGGCATTGAACAGTTGTCACCCACAGGAATTGAAGTCCAGCTTTCTGCAGTTTATGAAACATGTTAATAAGTTGACAGTGACTTTAATGTTATTATTGTTAGGTATTTAAGATTTAAACACAGTTTTAACCGAGAGGTTTTTAGGCACGTATTTTTCCCTCTTTAGTCTATCTCAACCATCCTTTGCAAAACAATTAGAAAACTAAAGATGTTGCTATTTTTTGTTCTTTGAAGAATGGTTAGTCATTTGTGGCATTTTGTGGCTTTGATTACTGGTTTAGTGGTATCTTTATCATAAGGTACTTTTGGACAGGAAAATCAAAGTTCTTTTCCGTTTTCATGCACTTTAGAAACCTGGTTGAAAATTTTGGGCAATAGGAGATTGAAATTCATTGGCCAAAATGGCTGTTTCATTTGGTATTATGCTTTATCAACATGAAATAACATGCCATAAAAAAGTTGGAACAGTCATTTTAATATCTGAGCACCGTACAAGACACTGTCCATTACTGTAGAGTATAAGTCAGAGGATGATAAATGTTTAGTAGAAATACAGAGTATTTATATAGTTTCTTGCTCCCTTTCTTATGCCATTTTCCTGGAGAATTCTAGTCCTTCATTGCCCATCTCTGTTTTCACTTTTTAAGTAATCTCTGATAAAGGAGCATAATTTGTTTTTATGCCACTATAACAATGTATATCTTTATTACATTACTTAGAATATTCTATTGTGTTAAGGTTTTCTCTTCCACTTTGGGATTGTTGTGTGCAGGAACTGTACCTTGTTATCTCCAGTACAGGATACATGATAGGTGCAGAGTATTTTATCAACATTTATTAAGAGAGTGATTTATAGTGAAAATATTAAAAGAGTTTTACAGTAAGGGGGCACTTACACTGATCTTCGAACGCTTGGGTAGGTTTGGATTACCTGTTTGGCTGAGTAGGACTTATCATATATCGGAAATCACCTGAGCTGAGAGGAAGAAATGTTTGGTTAGCATCAAAATAGGAAAGGCTTTGAACCCTGAACTAGGTTTGACTTTGGCTTTCCAATGACTGTGGAGTAAAGTGCCTTCCTTTTCCCAGGTGACAAGTTACTTTTGTGTTTTACTTTTGATTACAGTGTGAAGGGTGACTTGGAGTAAGAGCAACCATTCTTACTTAGGCTTTTGAGGTAGTTGAGAAGAGGACTTGAATTTGAACCTCACTGGAGCAACTTTTTAAAATGTGTATTACTTGTTTAATTTTTGATTTAGAATTGTCCGTTATATTGTTTAAGTAAAAAAGATTATGTAATTTTTCCATTGTAGATAATGTTGCTGGTAAAGACATTTCTTTATTATACCTTGTAATTTTTAAAGTAATGGTTGCATCAGTTTGTACTTGAGTCTTGTGAGGCAAATATTGTATTCGAAATAAAGTAGTTTATTGTTGTACCTTTCTGTATGGTTCTTCTCACAGGCTGTTACTTCCCATTATTGAGCTAAACTGAACTATTTTTTTTCTTGATGTCATATTCCTTTCAACTATTTCTATTAGAATTAGCCCTTAATATTTTCTTTAACCAACCCAATTACTTTTTACCCTAATCAGTGTGGCATATGCTTTCCAGTATTGAAATATAAAAGAGTTAGACTTATTTAGATCAAATACAATCTTTTGGACCTTTCTGCATGTCAAATTGTGTCAAGTGTATACAATTAATAGTGTGCATAATCT
This sequence comes from Pteropus vampyrus, assembly GCF_000151845.1. Lineage (NCBI taxonomy): Eukaryota > Metazoa > Chordata > Mammalia > Chiroptera > Pteropodidae > Pteropus > Pteropus vampyrus. Next base: position 4,350,227 of record NW_011888927.1, read on the forward strand.
TGCCATCCAGCAATTCTTCAGATATTGCTGACTTTGGCAAATGAGGGAACATACTCTTTTCTGTTTTGGAAAGGGAAAAATGAATTATTCCAAAATTCCGTATATTGGCTTTTTTGCCACTATTCCTTGAATGGATTTTATTATTTATCTTTTTTTTGGCATCACAAACCTGTAAAAGTTTTCTTCCCTAATTCTTTGCTTGCAGAATGACTGAAAGTCACTTTTCTGCATCTTTTGATATTTTTATTTTCCCATGTTCAGACAGTTACTGCTTTGTAGACTTTTGTAGACTTCCAGTATGAATGTTGCTAGTAAAAGGAAAAAGTGTTTCTTAAAGATGTTGAAAAATACTTCTTTATGTAGAATTATTTGGGAAACCATTTAAATTAATTAGGAATTCATCATTTAGGAATTGATATCTGTAGCATTCAGTAAAATAATTTACCACTATAGTTAGTTCTATTGGGGTTTTATTGAAGGAAAAAGCTGAGAGTAGGGATATTTTTCTGGATGTCTTTAAGAAGTCTCATATTTAAGAAATCTTTTTACTACTTGCTTCTGCCCGGTGGAGAATAGGTGATACTTATGGACCACACTAAAACGTGTTAGTGACTGAGTAAAATTTGAAGGGTATGCCTCTGTATTATGTAATGAACAGTGATTAGAACATTGCAAATAATCCAAATGAAAAATGAGAAATAACGTGTCAAGGAGGAAGTGATACAGTCTGCGCTTAGCAATATCTGAGGCATAGAAAAATAAAGACATAGAAGTGGGAAACATCTTTTGATGTAAAACTCAATTTTCACATCAAACATTTGATGTATTAGAAAATTGTAATTTTAACATTTATCACAATTCTAATTATAAAAGTAATATAATTTTTAAGTGAATGAAAAATGGAAATCTATTTTTGAACAATTTGAGATTTCAGATGGGCCAGTTCACAAATAAATGTATTCATTAATTCACACTGTTAATTATCGTTTCTCCTCTAGGGAAGAATTTGTTCTCTAATAGTTGAAAGTGTTCTCAGGATCAGAATTCCCCTCTAAAAAGAGGGGAGTTTCAGTTGAATAATGACATTTCTTTTTGTATATCATTGGAGCAAAATTAGTTTGAAAATGTGTGTTTATATCTTAACATTTAGAAGATTTTACATTACCATCAATTATAACAAGATCAGCAAAGCCAGAAAAGGAAAAAAAATGAGAGATTCAAAAGAGTTGGAACTTCTGAGGTTAAAGATATTATATAAAAAAGCTAAAAAAAAATTGTTTATGTGTAGCATAGGACTCCATTTCTCCAGAGAAGAGAAAACTTATTTTCTGTTGTGTTGGGGTCAGAAGGCTAGAACAAAGAAGAACCAAGGGCTGGAAAAAAGACTCAAGAATGAGAAGAAAGTGTGAAACTTAAGAAAACCATGTTTAAAATTTTTTTCTAACTTTTTATTGAGAACTGCAAATATATACAAAAATAGAATAGTGAGATGAACCCCCCTGTTCACCCACCCATCATCCAGCTTCAACAGTTATAAACTTAGGGCTACTTCTTATGTTTAATCTGTACACTGGTCCATTCCATTCTTCCCATTATTTTGAAGCACATCCCAGATATATCTTATCATACATTTTTCACCGTGCATCTCTAAAAAGCAAAGACTAAAAAAATTACTTTATTGCACCTAAAATTAATAAAATATTCCATGTTGAATTTTGCTAATTGCCATATAAACATTTTTTCTCCAGTTTATTTGAATCAAGTTCCAAACAAAACCCATACATTGTGGTTTGTCTTAAATCTTTATGTTCCTACTCCATCTCTTTTCCCTTTTTCCTCTTTCCAATTCATTTGTGGCAGCACCTTTGTCCTGCCGAGTTTCCCACAGTCTGGAGAGAAAGAGGAAGAAGGCAATAAAAACACCCACAACTACTTCCTCTTACACAAGCCCGTCACTGTTGCTGTAGTCAAGATGTCAGGAGTCCCACAACAAGGGAAGCGCCAAGAAAATCATTGACTTTAGGAATGAGCACAGTTCTGAAGTCATACTTCATGCATGGTTAGGTTGGACTAGCCATAGCAAGAAAATGTAACAAAAGACTTGTAAATTTAGGTGCCTCTCCCATTATAATTTTAATGGCAATGAATATACTTACAGTTTTCTAACAAGCTAAACTACTTGGAATAGTTTTGTATGAATCCCAGTGATACATATACCTTAAAATAAGAATACCAATTTAAGAAATAACCTTATTCTTGATAATTTACCCTCAAAGTTTCTCCTTTTAGTGAGGCTCTTTGGTAAATATAAGTCTAATACTTATCTAGTACTCTAATTTCTTGTTTAAGACTTTTTTAAACCACTTCCAGACAATACCAAGTCTGGAGATTTGAAAGACTATCCATAACTTCAATTTTAGGATTCCAAAAGTGTCAAGATAGGGAATTTCTGCTTTCTTTTTAAGTGTTCAGCATCAGTAACTTAAGAGTCATACCAGTATGCCTCACTCCCATTTTACTGAAGATGGGGTCAGGTGGGGAACAGAACTCAGGCTTTCATCCAGAGAATCATAATTTACAAATCCACATTAATTTTTTCTCCCTCCTGACACCACTTTATTGAACACCATAGAACTGTGGAATTTTACTAATCTCACCTCAGTTTTTCATTTTACTTGTTCCCTTTCCTCCATTTTGTCTCTCAAAATTCTTCCTCTGTTGTACAGAATAATTCAGTTCTCTGCCCATCAAAAGGACTAAGTTTCTTATAGCATTAAACATATACTTACTACTAGGTTTTTACTCAGGTGATTCTAAACTTGATGTTTACACAAAAACCTGTACAGCAGTGTTTAGAGCAGCCTTATTTGTTATCTTCACGAAATTGAAACAACCTGGATGCCACTCAAATAGAGAATGGATAAACACACTATAGTACATATAATACTGCTGGGTAATAAAAAGGCACAGACTGTTGATACACAACATGAAGATTGGAATATTTATGGATTCAAATGGATTAGAGTGACATCTCTTAGCAGTCTTAAGTGTGACCAGTAGAAGGTCCTAGTCTCTAATCCAGTCATTAGCAGACAGTATCCGTTTTTATCTTTCATATCTGAATGTGAAAAGAGTCACATTTAGACAGGGAGTCTAAATTTGAAATGGGTTAGGTGAGAACAGTATTTGTTATGATTGAAGTAGGGAGAGATTAGCGTAAACGTTTCCTTCTCTGCCTCCTCTAGTCTTGTATTTAATATTTTGGGACTTTGGCTATTCTTTTTAGTATGTTCTCTCATTTCTTTCCCATGCCTGCCAACAAATCTTATGCATTAGTTATTCGTTGCCAGAAATTACTTATTTGCTCATTTTTAGTCAGTTCATATTTAAGAAAGTACAGAAATACCTGCATACCAAGAGCTATAATTTAGTGTTACATAGCTTTGAAAACATGGAGTTAGAGACAACTTTTTGCCTTTCCCAAAGATGTGTTTATAAAATTTGAAACGAATTTTACAAACCATTGCAGGCATGGGTCGGGGAGAATTGGAAAATTACTTTTAATGACTTCTACAAATCAAAAGTACCTTTTTAATGTGAAATAGTGTAACATACAGAAAAGTGTAGGAAAAAATAAAATGAACACAGTTTAACCCATTCCCAAGCTTTACCTATTCTTAATATTTGCCATATACAAACACTAATTCAATGTTTTGTGTATCTTCGTAATTAGAAAACTGTTGCTCATCAGTAAGTATAAAATCAGGTTAAATTTAGTAGATGAAAGTAGTTCTTGAATATGTGAATTCAAATAAAGGACTAGCTGCTGAAAACTTAGAATGGAAAATTTTTTAGAAGGAAAATAAACTGATGTATCAAGTGGAGGGAAGCAAGCTGCACGATGATAATGTATATAGTATGATGCAGTTTTCATTAAACACAATACCCCTTTCTCGTTTTTACTTATACATATATGAGCTAGAAAAAAAGTATAAAATGATTTTCTAAATTGAAAATTTTGGTAAGGATGAGTTGGGCTGGAAATTGAAGTGGGTAAAGGGCCAAATACAAGTTTCCTGAGGTGTTAATATGGAAGCCTGCTCTTAAGCTGAAGGTTCTGACTCAGTGGATTTGATGCCTAGGAGTCTGTTCTTGATGCAGGTGCTCCGAGTGATTTCAGTGTAGGTGCTCAGTAAACTATTCTGATGCCGTAGAAAAGAAATTGCATACTTTTTGGTTGTCCTGGTCACTCATTTGTGTTTCCTACCTGGATCCTGATGGCAATAACATTTGTAGACCTTTAAAAGAACCTGTTTACTTAAAAGTGATACACGCATCTCCGTAGTTTAAAAAAACAAAAACAAAAATAAAATTTTGACAGTATTTCAGAAATGGAAATGTTCAGGAAGGAAAAAATTAAGAGTAAATCTCTACTCACCCTTGAGCCAGTCTTGCTAACCACCGAGTGGTTTCTTCTGTATTCTAGAAGAAAAATGTGTGTGTGGGAGGAGTGGAGGGTGAGGGATGTAGCAAACAGGGATTTAAAACTTAAAAAAAAAATTACTACAAACAGTAAAAGTAGAATAGTAAATTGAACCACCCAGCTCAAATGAGGATATTTATGTTTGTGATTAATCATGGCAAAGGCCCCTGGCTGCTTGGGCTGCTGTAACAGTTTTGAGGGGAGAGGTGCAGGAAAAAGTAATAACTGTGGAGATGGTGGTTGTATGACACACTATAAGAATTTGGAGATCTGATTACAAACTGAGGCTGCTAGTTCAATAAGTATTCCATTGAGTTTCTGAGACTTGTTCCCGTAGGAAAATGTGGCCCAGCTGTGTCTTAGACTGTATAGAGTTACTACATTTTCTGTTTTAAGCTGCACCCATCTTGAAGATTATCTCTCTTAGCTGGGAGTGGGGGTTGGGCATTTGCATTATTCCATTTGAACCTTTTCCTTTTGGAGTCCTTTTAAACTAGTTAATAAATGAGCTTTTTAAAATGCCTGGTATTAAAGGGTTTAATTCAGTTGAAGGTAATGAGCTGGCAAGAATTGAAACATCTATTTGTTAGGCTACAGAAATCACTGGCCTAACTCCACACCGAAGTGTTATTCAGATAGTTAAAATGAAACATTAGTTTGTAATTTAAAGTTAGTTGGTGTCAGGAAAGACTAAAAAAGTTTGAACAATTAGTCTGTGTTTGCAGGAGACAAGACTCAACAACTAAATGTAGTACCTGGTTCTTGATTGGGTCATGGATCAAAGAAGAACATTTGGAAAGGCTGTTAGTAGGACAGTTGGGGAGATTTGAAGCTAGACTATATATATTAGATGATAATGTTATTTAAGGTTTAATTTCTTGAACATGTTAATACTGTTGTGGTTATATAGAAGAATGTCCTAGATCTGGAAATATATGCTTAAATATTAGGGAGTTTAAATGGTTTAGAAAAGTTATATGTACACATATATTTCCTTTATCTCATAGACAGTTGATGAATATAGGCGAAGAGTATGTAGGTGTTCACTGCACTGTTTTAATTTTTTCTAGTCTTGAAAAATTCAAAATTGGGAAGTTTGGGAAGCAGTCGAGAAGAGTTGATACTTTATTCGCCAAATTTGCATCTTCTAAATGTCAAACCTCTGGCTAGAACGTGGTGCTTGCGTGATTTAATCCTTAAAACAAAACTTTATGTTGTAGGAAACCGATACACACGAGTTTAAATAATATATTAATTAGAGAAAGAGACTTTCTGTGAAGGCAGACATTTTGATTCCAGAGCTCAGACTCTTAATCATAAAACTATAATAACTGATGGTGGTTGCAGCCAGAATGCGTAGAACTCTGAATTCCGTGCTAAAGAATTTAGATTTTATCCTTTATTTTACTGTTAAGAGTATGGTTTGTTCCACATTCAAGTTTGAGAACCGCTCTCTATAGTACTATTGTTTTTACATTTCTGGTAGTATTGAGTTTAAATAATCTTGAGTGTTTTGTTCTTGGTCCCTAATCAGTACCTAACTCGATTCTAGCCCCGTAAATGGTATAATTATTTTAAAGTTTGACTACGTAGAAGAGCATTTTGAGATTACCTAGTAGGAAAATGCATTGTGTTCAGTACTTGCTGGAAAATGAAATTAAGAAAGTCTTTGTTAACTTTCTCACAGATATTGAAGCACAGATTCGAGAAATTCAAGGCAAGAAGGCAGCTCTTGATGAAGCTCAAGGAGTGGGCCTTGATTCTACAGGTTATTATGACCAGGAAATTTATGGTGGAAGTGATAGCAGATTTGCTGGATATGTCACATCAATTGCTGCAACTGAACTTGAAGATGTAAGTTACAAAGTATATAAGAGTCAATCCTTTTTTGTTAGAGAACAAGAAATGAAAAGAGATTTTCTTTTTGAGTCATCATCTGGTTTAACCTGAAGAGACATTTTGGTGTTTGGGAGATCTTTCTTTTGCAGGCTAAAACTATTGAAAGTGTCCTCCCTGTCTTAGGTTCAGAAACTCTTGGAAGTGATTAGTTCTGAATCCTTATGTTAAAACTAGTTTATCCAGCAAAGCACTTGCAAATCATTAACCATTGTAAAGTAAATCCCTGTTGTTACACATTGAGCTTTATCTAGAATAGCCCATTAGAGAAGTGAATTCATAGTAGACAACCATTTGTCCTTATGACTTGATTTCTGTCTTGTGCTTGGTGCTTTTTTTCCCCCTTAGCATCTTAATATTAATGGGCTTCTCATGCCTGTTTCATTTACTTCGGAGAATGACCACCTCTCATTTTGAAGTACATCTCTCAAAAGTGTTTTTATCTATTCCACATAGCTTATATTTGTCACATCATCCCAAACATCCACATTTGGTAAAGTAACTCCATTTTTGTGTGTTTCAGTAACAGACATTTTATAAATATATAGATTATCAAACTTGTTATTTTTATGGAATTCAAGCCACATTTTATTTTATAGTTGTTGCTTTTTAAAAAAAAACAAAAAAAAATTAAAAAGTCCCAAAAGATAAAATTTCTAGAAGTCATTCATATTACTGGTAAGAGACAGTGATGGCTATATGTTCCAGAAGCTGAGGGGGAAATTGTCCTTTCATTTTTAAGTAAAATAAATGAGATGTTAAGATCTTCCTGAGAGTTATTCACTGTTACACTTTTTATACTAGAAAAGTAACAGTGTAATATTTTGTTTAAACAAGGAAAGCAAATACACTTAAAATTATTTTACTTGTTTCTGTGGTTGTCATGTTTTTTAAATGAAATAAATAAGGAAACTGAAGAGTTTTTAATAAGCTGTAGTTTTCTGAATGTGAAAAAACATTTCATCATGCCTTCTGTGAGAGAATGATATGCTCAGGTTTTTCTAGTTCATACCTACTTTAATTGATTTCCACAGAGTACATTTCTTGTTCAGTATTTTCATAGCTTTTTTGAGTTGAAAATACCTAAGTGTTAACAAGTTTTATGAACCAGGGTGTAGATATCACACTGTCAGCAAGTCTTTTGATTTCATGTTGAATCTCTGCATAATTTTTCTAATTTTTAAGTTCTGACATTTTAAGTTCTGGCTCTTTGGGGGCATTTTATTGCAGGATGACGATGACTATTCATCATCTACAAGTTTGCTTGGTCAGAAGAAGCCGGGATATCATGCCCCTGTGGCATTGCTTAATGATATACCGCAGTCAACAGAACAGGTGACTTTTTTCTTCTTTTTTGTTAAAACTAGAGTTTATTCAGCCAAAGAAAATTAAATGTCTCAATTCCTGGGAAGCCCACATATAGGGAATCAGGTTACTAGATTGTTTTGAGGAGAGTTGATTTGGGAGAATTAGAAATGTTACTTAGTTAATTTTACAAAGGTAATCATTTTATGAAGACTTGAATTATGGAAATGCAGGCATGTATATTGTCTCATTTCTATATTCCTTATTTTTTTCCATCTTAACATCCCTAAAAAGTGATATAGAATATTTCTTTTATTAGGCATTTATTAAACATTTTTACCTGTTTTATAATGTTCGGATTTTGTATGTGGTATTTTGTTTGGTTATTTAATAAAGTGAGTATTAAGTGAGAAATAACCTCTTTTCAGTATGATCCATTTGCTGAGCACCGACCTCCGAAGATTGCAGACCGGGAAGATGAATACAAAAAGCACAGGCGGACCATGATAATTTCCCCAGAACGTCTTGATCCTTTTGCAGATGGTAATTCCCACTTTTCTATAAGTATTCACAAATTTATTTGTATTAAGTTGTCTTTAGCCCTTTGATTTTTTTTGGCATGCTTATGAATTTGGTTTTCTTTTTAAAGTCCCCCTTATTATAGATGTGTATAGATTTGGTTGAAGTCACAGATGCCATATTCTTCATCTTTATAATGCAAGTTTTCTTTCCAGGTAGAAGGACAAGAAAATAATGAGCCAATGCCATAGAAACGCAAAGGGTTAAAGGTTTTTCTTTTACTTTTGTTTTGGGTATGCTTTCTATACTTTGAACAAATGTGTGTTTCTGCTCAAAATACTATCAAATTATTGAAAGTTTTCATTCCAAATCCTAGATTTTAGGATTGTTATTTCTGAGAAATTGTTTCTCACGTTGGAGCTCCCCCTATATTGCTCTAAATATAGTTTAGTAAATGCACCTACTTTGCTTTAAGCATACTTAAAGTTAAAACAAAAGTATGTGTACAAGAACTTTGATATTTTTAATAGTTGGAGTCTGTTTTGCTAATTTTAGTGTGCAGGTCAGCACAAGGGGCATAGTGAGCCTGATGGAAGCTTTCCTCAGGTGAGTTTCAAAATCAAAATTAGGTGCCTGTTTCTTAAAATGAGATTCTGCTGCAGGTTTATAAATTAGACTTTCAGCCTGCATGAATTAGTAGGGATATTCTTTTTTTACTTGCATAATTGTAATTGATTTAAACATGTATGTCAGAATTCACAGGCCCATACTAACTGTCCTTAATTTCTTTCCTACAGCAGTACTGCTATATGCCAGTCCTGTCTGCATTCTTAAGGGTGCAGTTCAACACATCCTCTCTAGATTATGGTGAAAAAGTATTCCAAAGGAAGTCTTATCAGAGCTAGTGTCAGAATGGCACTACCAATTGGGCATGATCTTCAGCATAGGAAATGTCTTAGAATTTTATTATATTTTCCTAAATTGTGATGCTATACTACTGTATAGCTAATTATCACATTTCTAAAATGTAGTGTGCCTCTGTGAATCTTGTTATATACTGTTTGGGCTTCTTTAAGATATTTTGAAGTTTGAAAAACAAATATCGAAACTTTAACCAAGAGACTAACACATCTCTTTGTAACCACTTTTCTTCTGTGTGCATCATAATAACTGATAGAAGTAATATATTCAAGTAGTATGTTTGGAGTTATAATTTATACTTTCTAAGAAAATATTAAAAATATGTTTCTGGGTCAACAAAACTTAAAAAGCATGAAGCCCTTTTTGGTAACATGACATCAGAATAAGATATAGGTATATTTTTTAAAAATCAGATTTTCTAAACTATAACTTTTAGAACATTGAAAGAACTTATGTATGAAGAACTTATCTAGTCATAGTTATTTGTAGTAAGGATTTTAACAGCTTGGAACAGGTAATGTTTTGCATATAAATATCTTTCCAAAGTGTTACTAATGGTAAAGAGATAATTTTCTAGGCTTCTATTCTGCTGCTTGAAGTCAGAACTGCTGATGGAGACAAAGGCAAGAAAGTGTACGTATTCCGGATTAGCAACCCAGGAACCCATCACTTCTGAAGACTAAACTGTGCTGTCATTTTGTTTTTAAATGCATTAAAATATTTGTTTTAAACTGCTGTAGATATGTTTGTGTTCAAACAGGTTAAATTGATCAGCAAACTCAATAAAAAGTAAGATGTATAATTATTAAAGTTTTCCATCAAAAAATAAATTAAATGATTATGGAATAACATAATAATAGAGCAGGGCAGATAAATCATTTGAACCTAATTATCTTTTATTTATTGTACTCTTGTCCTGTTGCTGTTCTTTTCTGCAGGAGGGAAGACCCCTGATCCTAAAATGAATGCTAGGACTTACATGGATGTAATGCGAGAACAGCATTTGACTAAAGAAGAGGTATGAACCTGCTTTTTATTTTATTGGTTGTGAAAGAATGTAAAGGTTGCGATTGAGAGACTTTTATATTTCCTTTTTATTTGCTGTTCAGGTAATATTTTAATAGTACTAGTAACAGTTAAGTTGAGAAAGAACCTTAACTCAAGATTCTACCACCTCCCAAATTAAACTTTTCATATATCCTTTTCTAGGCCCTAGCCCCTTAACCAATATGCATACATATGTATTTCTAGTGAATATATCTGTGAGAAAGATTGATAGTAGTGTGTCTGAAACCAGTGTGTAAAGAAATGCCAAATAGTTAAATCATTTCTTGAAAAATCTTCTAATTCTCCCATAAGATTCAGTTTAGATATGGATGGAGAGTTCTGAAGAATTCCTACTTGCCTGCAGAGATCATTTTGTTTTAATAGCCTCCATAACTATTATGAATGTAATAGTCATAATATTGTTGTATGGATTAAATGGGGTGATAGAATCCCACTTGAAAATCACGGGGTAAATTAAATATGCATTTGTTTGGACATTATTTATAACATTTGTATAGTTATAACAATTTAAAATTTTTAATTTTTTACCACTTTTCAAATTTTGTTACGTTGTCTGAATTGCTGTTTATATGAGTTTTAAATAAAACTTTTTCAGTGAAAGCATTTTGGTTCTCTACCATTGACTGATGATTTTACTTCACTAACTGAATAAAGTAGGATGCTTTGTGTTACAGATTCTGTACTTGCTCATCTGTCGTGCAGGAAGACATTGTATGAAACTGAAAATAGAAAAGAGGAAATATAAGGGATCAGGACTACAGTAGCATAGAAAGGAGAATGAGAAGAATAAAATGGCATTAAATAGAAATGATTGTACTAATGATATTAAAATATATTCAAAACATCTTAAAGATACTCACTGCTTATTCACATTTCAGAGAGAAATTAGACAACAACTAGCAGAAAAAGCTAAAGCTGGAGAACTAAAAGTCGTCAATGGAGCAGCAGCGTCCCAGCCTCCCTCAAAACGAAAACGGCGTTGGGATCAAACAGCCGATCAAACTCCTGGTGCCACTCCCAAGAAGCTATCAAGTTGGGATCAGGCTGAGGTGATTTCATTTTATTTTTTTTATTAGTATTTAAAAATTTTTTTTTCTCATATGATAGGTACTAGTCCGCTCTTATTGACATAAGATACCACAGATTGGGGGCTTAAACACAGACGTTTATTTTCTCATAGTTCTGGTGACTCAAAGTCCAAGATCAAGGTACCAACAAAAATTGAGATTTTGAACAATTTAATGTGCTTTTAAATTGTTCAAAATTGAGATTGAGACCTAATTGAGATTTTTCTAAACCCTGAGTAATATTTAGAATTTTTTTAAAGGAAAAAATACTGAGTCTTAAATTTGTTATGGTATTTATGCAGGTTTGCAAACATAAAGGTAGATAGAACTCTTGTGTTGGATAGAGTACACAACTTAAAAAAAAAACAAAAGTATACTACAAAACCTATGGAATACTTATGAGTCATTTTTGAAATACAGATTTGTTTTGCTTACATTAAATCAGTTACTGTTTTGATAACGGTATTGTCTTTACTGTGCAGGGTCTTTTGCTGTCATGTGCTAATGCCCTACATTACCTACTACTGGTCTCTATTTGAAATGCCATGGAACCTTTGATTGTGTAAATCCACTTCTAATATTTTTTCACTAGTCTTGCAGCATTGGTTAGAGTAATTACAAATGTGATTGTAAATGTAAATTCAACTCAAGGATTGAAATCGTGGCAGTATCTTGTTATAATTACCCAGGTGATCCAAAACGTGCTTATATTAAATACATATACAGAATTGAATGAAAACACAAAAATAGTATTTTCTATTGAGATTTCAATGGGTATATGTCTTCAAGCTCTGGTTTGAAAAGCACCGATATGACTAAAGCTGCAGTTCTTTGATTACAGGTCTAGATAGAGAAACCTTAGTGACTTTCCCAGAGCCATGGATCTATTAAGCAAGATTCATACTCAAAATACACTGTTTTTTTTACCGTTCCACATTTTAACAGTAAATTGTTTTTAGACATATTTGCTAGAAAGTAGGTCATCTTTTAAACAAGAATAATCTACTCTAACCTGATTATAGAGAATAGAACTAAAATACTTATTTAAAAGTTTTTAACAGAAAATTTTCTAGTTATTTTTATGTGGGATATGTAGGTGTGTGAAATAAACATTTTTGCTCTGTTAAGACCCCTGGACATACCCCTTCCTTAAGATGGGATGAGACACCAGGTCGTGCAAAGGGAAGTGAGACTCCTGGAGCAACCCCAGGTTCCAAAATATGGGATCCTACACCTAGCCACACACCAGCGGGAGCTGCTACTCCTGGACGGGGTGATACACCGGGCCACGCCACACCAGGCCATGGAGGCGCAACTTCTAGTGCTCGTAAAAACAGATGGGATGAGACCCCCAAAACAGAAAGAGGTACTTCTAATGGAGTTTGGGTGTGTGTGGGGGTGAAATTTTGAAATTTTTTTTAACTTAATGAGTGGTATATTTATAAATTGAAATCTGTTCTCTCTGGTCTTGGTTAAACAGGCAATTATCAACTGCTTTAGGTACAGATAAGAACTGAGCAGATCATATTCTTAATGTTTTTCCCTCGTAGAGGTTTAAGATTTATTTTAGGGAAAACATTAGGAAAAAAGAAAACTTCATAGTATAACCTCTTATTTTATAATAAAATATACATAACATGGAATTTACCATTTTAACCATTTTTTCATTGGCATTAATTACATTCACAGTGTTGTGCAACCATCACTACTATTGATCTCTAGAACGTTTTCATCATCCCAAACAGAAACTCTGTACCCATTAAATAATAAAAAACTCCTCATTTCTTCCTCCTCTAGCCCCTAGTAGAATATGTGTTCTACTTTGTATAAATTTGACCAAGTCTCTTTTTTTGTGTAAAGCATCTAAAGCTATATTTCATTGAATGTTTATAAAATTAGCTGTGGAAAGTTAAGATTTAGTAGTATATCTATTAAAATTTTATAAAGAATTTTAATAAGGGACAGTAAATGTCATCGTTGAAAGAAGCAGTATAGAATTGTACATGTACAGTAATCTTTATAGGAAAAGGAAAAGTGGCTCAAGATATATAAAGTGGCTATCTCTGCGTTGTGGTATTATGGGTGGTTAAAAAAATGCTTTGTTTTCCTATTCCTCAGTGGTATGTATTGTTTCTGTAATCAGTTGAAAAGAAACAAAAATAGTGAAGGGGAGGATAAATATGAAACATTAAAACTTAAAACGGGTCTCTGTTTTAGGAATATCTTGATTTTGAACCTGATCAGTTTGAATATGTTAGCTGTTTGAGGATAAAAAAGTAATTTTTTTACAGTGGTTAAAATTTTAGATTTATTCACTTTTTTCTTTAAAGATACTCCTGGGCATGGAAGTGGATGGGCTGAGACTCCTCGAACAGATCGAGGTGGAGATTCAATTGGTGAAACACCTACTCCTGGAGCCAGTAAAAGAAAGTCACGTTGGGATGAAACGCCAGCTAGTCAGATGGGTGGAAGCACTCCTGTTCTGACCCCTGGAAAAACACCAATTGGCACACCAGCTATGAACATGGCTACACCTACTCCAGGTAGAAACTCTCTAATTGGAAATCACTTTTCCCAGATAAATTTTGATTTTTTTTCTTTGTGTTTTCTGCATATTATTTATCCTATTTTTAGCAAGTATAACAGGATTTAAAAAGTCTTGGTTTGAGTTTATAATATAAAAGCAATTCAATATTAGAATTGATCCTAATTTCTTATATACCAAGGACCTGTGTAATGATAAAGTTTTACATTATAGATTGTTACAGAAATTTGCTTCTTTGGTAGGTCACATAATGAGCATGACTCCTGAACAGCTTCAGGCTTGGCGATGGGAGAGAGAGATTGATGAGAGAAATCGCCCACTTTCTGATGAAGAATTAGATGCTATGTTTCCAGAAGGATATAAGGTAATAACATGGAACATGAATGTGATGGTTTTTAGGATGCGAATTCTATTTTTAAATATTTTTCAAAAAACTTACTGGTCAAGTTTCCATTGGCCTTGTCCGAATTTACTACTGCCATTCCATTCTTCTAGTTCTTTCAGTTCCAAAAAGTAATAAGAATGAAAAGAAATGAATGACATGAAGCTTTTTATTAGAACGTGAGAAATCTCAAGGACTTTTAGGACCATGTACTCTGAGAACTGCCTTGGGGAGTATAGAATAGCTTGCTGTTTCAGTTTTATCAGTAGTTCTAAGATTAAGTTCAAATTAGGTTATGGTTATTTAACTTGGTGCCTCACGAGATTTTGTGTATTTAAGTTCATGGATTGCCACTTAACACAAAGAATATTCTCTCTTTATCACAGCAACTTGATGTTTATTTTGAATTATAAAATTTTCTAGGTACCTGAGACTCAGACCATTTGTTGGTCTAAAAGCAGTCTGTGAACATATAGTGTCATAACCAGGGCTGGAAGCTAACTAAGTCATCTGATGGCCTTTACAGAGCCTTTTCTGCCATCGCTTATTGCTTTTTAACAATTTATATGTATTTTTCCCATTAAATTTATGTAAAAGTATTTGTTTCAAATATGTATGAATTTCTGTTTTATAATTTCTTATAGCCTCCACATAAAGCTGTGGGTATAGACAATATAATCTACTGTTGACTGCCTGAGTCTTCTCAGTTGCAGTCATCAAATTCCTTAATATTGATAGCAAAAATCTTCCTTAGTGAATCTTCAGTGAATTTTTTTGGCTTAATCAAATGGTGTGTATTTTACAGGTCTTTGGTAAATATTTTAGTTGTAGTTTTTATGCATTTAATTCATTTTTGTAGAACAACTTAAATATTAAGATTTGCTTTTTTTGAGTGTCTCCATAGTGTAGTGGTTAGCACATCTGCTTTACACACAGAAGGTCCTGGTTCGCTCCCCAGGTGGAACCACGGACCATACCCCGGGTGTGCCAGGCCTTGGGGGCGTCAGGGGCACCAGGCCCCGGGTGCATGCTGCGAGTGTGTAGAGGAGTCGCTCCACCTTCAGAGATTCAGTCCTTAAAGGGAAACGGCAACATCCATAGGTCAGGGGTGAAGTGGGGGGATTAAAAAGGTGAAAGAAAAAAAAAAGACCTTTTTTTTTGGTTTGCCTTTTTTTTTAAAAAGCACCTATAGCAACTAGTATTCCAAGGTGATCACCCATGCTAGTACTAACCAGGCCCAACCCTGCTTATCTTCCTAGATCAGATGAGATCGGGCACATTGAGGTGGCATGGCCGTAGACTAAGATTTGCTTTTTAGTGCAGAGATTTACATGATTTTTATTAAAATATAACATTCTAGGCATTATTTATATGGAGTTTTATGAGTTTGTTTCCATTTATATGATGTGTTGGCTCACCAATGTGTTAATATAATGTTTAAAAGTGACCAGAATTGTATAAGCCTGCTTTGTGCTATCCCATTTTTCCCACATCCATAATATACTTACATTTTAGTTAGTAGATGAGAAATACGAATATTTGTCACGTATTTTAAACAAGATAGGAAAATGGGATCGATGGTAATTCTTGTGTTAATCAAAAAGCTTCCTGGCTAATAAACTAAAATATTTGAAGTGCAGATATGATACATGATGATGTTCCTTAGTTTATAAAGTCAAGAAAATCTTAATTGTCTTTTGACTATATTAGGTACTTCCTCCTCCAGCTGGCTATGTTCCTATTCGAACTCCAGCTCGAAAGCTGACAGCAACTCCAACACCTTTGGGTGGTATGACTGGTTTCCACATGCAAACTGAAGATAGAACTATGAAAAGTGTTAATGACCAACCATCTGGAAATCTTCCATTTTTAAAACCTGATGATATTCAGTACTTTGATAAACTTTTGGTAAGTGATGATAGAAATAAAATAATTGCTTTTTATTTAGGAATTACAAATCATAATGTCTTAACCCACCTTGAAATTATTTTCTTTTTATCCTATTAGGTTGATGTTGATGAATCAACACTTAGTCCAGAAGAGCAAAAAGAGAGAAAAATAATGAAGTTGCTTTTAAAAATTAAGAATGGAACTCCTCCAATGAGAAAGGTAAGTGCCAGTTTATTAAATCATCATGTTAATTATAATTTCATGTTTAGAAATTTATAGTTAACCTCTTTATCACTACCAAGGGTATATAGTATGAGGGAAGAAAGATGTGTAGTATGAAGGATTTGGCTTTTTAACATTTTATGTTAATAGGGATGTTGAGAAATGAGATTCTTTTTGTCTTCAAAGCCTTTAAAACATGCTGAAGACCACTAACGTAATCAATGGAATCCTGTGAGGAATTGTATTAGTATCATTTGTGGCTTGAAGCTTGGCAGTCCTTTAGGAGACTTTAAAGAGTTTTTATATTATAACCTCTGTGGCTCCATTTTTCTATTACCTTTTATTAACTGAAAACATTGAACTTCTGTCAACAGGAATTCAAACTTCAGAGTAATTTTGATGGGAATGAACTCAGGCCACTCTGAAGTTTATACTAAAATGTTAAGTTACAGAAAATTGTGGAGTAAATTGTTCTTTCAAAATGCTTACTTACAAAGAAACACAACCTCTTATTTCCTGTAGGCTGCATTGCGTCAGATTACTGATAAAGCTCGTGAATTTGGAGCTGGTCCTTTGTTTAATCAGATTCTTCCTCTACTAATGTCTCCAACACTTGAGGATCAAGAGCGTCATTTACTTGTCAAAGTTATTGACAGAATATTATACAAACTTGATGACTTAGTTCGACCATATGTGCACAAGGTTTGATATTTTTTTTAATGTAAAAGGAATGCGTGGATTTTTTTTTTTACTGACTTACATATATTTGTGAAATTTAAAAATTCTAAAACAATAACTTTTTTAGATGATATACGTTTACAGTAAAAAGGAAAATTTTGTCCCCTTGCAAGATAGTTATTAATGTTAGATTTGCATGTCTTCTCAGACCTTTTTATTTGCACAAACATACATCACACAAGTATGTATATGTGTATACTTGTGTTTTTAAATTATATAAATGACATACTATAATAATTACATGAATATAATTTTGTTACATGAGGATGGCATTAGTAATTAGTGTGAAAATTTAGCTCCTTCTCTTTTTCAGATCCTTGTAGTTATTGAACCATTGTTGATTGATGAAGATTACTATGCAAGAGTGGAAGGCCGAGAGATTATTTCTAATTTGGCAAAGGTATTTACGTTATATTTCTAGAGAATAAAGTTTTATATCTGTTGATGGGATTATTTGACTATGGAAGAAAATGGTTGAGGGTTAATGTCATCAGCTCATGATGGTCCCTTTTTCTTGACCTTTTAGGCTGCTGGTCTGGCTACTATGATCTCTACCATGAGGCCTGATATAGATAACATGGATGAATATGTCCGTAACACAACAGCTAGAGCTTTTGCTGTTGTAGCCTCTGCCCTGGGCATTCCTTCTTTATTGCCCTTCTTAAAGGCTGTGTGCAAAAGCAAGAAGTCCTGGCAAGCGAGACATACTGGTATTAAGATTGTACAGCAGATAGCTATTCTCATGGGCTGTGCCATCTTGCCACATCTGAGAAGTTTAGTTGAAATCATTGAACATGGTAAGTTGTTATATAACTTTATCTTTCATATGACAAGTGTCCTGAAATTTGGGCTACTGGTTTATATGGATAATAAGGGCTTTAACTACATAAATATATAGTTTATGATGGGATTCGTGATATATGCTATTAGGCTTTGATTCATATTAGCTTTTGCCTACGTTTGTCTAATGTGAACAGATTTTGCAGTTAGATTATATTGCTAGAATCTGGTCGATGATGTAGAAATTAGGTAATATTATTGCTTAGTTAAAACTTATGTTTGGTTTTATAGGTCTTGTGGATGAGCAGCAGAAAGTTCGGACCATTAGTGCTTTGGCCATTGCTGCCTTGGCTGAAGCAGCAACTCCTTATGGTATCGAATCTTTTGATTCTGTATTAAAGCCTCTATGGAAGGGTATTCGCCAACACAGAGGAAAGGTAATATCCACCAATTAGATTTTTTTTCCTACTCATAGAAGCTAAGGCAACTTAAATCTAATTTTTTTAAGTATATATATTTTTATTTTAAAATAGGGTTTGGCTGCCTTCTTAAAGGCTATTGGGTATCTTATTCCTCTCATGGATGCAGAATATGCCAACTACTATACTAGAGAAGTGATGTTAATCCTTATTCGAGAATTTCAGTCTCCTGATGAAGAAATGAAGAAAATTGTGCTGAAGGTAATTGTTTCAAATTATTGTTCCAGATTTGTTCATCTAAGTTGGGTGTGTTTCATGGTTGAAAGAGAATTTTAAAGCAGTTAAAAAGAAAAACCTAATCCTATATATTAAGCCAAGACTGTATTTACTATTACTATTTCTTAACCTTTTAGGTAGTAAAACAGTGTTGTGGAACAGATGGTGTAGAAGCAAACTACATTAAAACAGAGATTCTTCCTCCCTTTTTTAAACACTTCTGGCAGCACAGAATGGCTTTGGATAGAAGAAATTACCGCCAGGTAAGCTTTAATTCTAAAAAATATTTTCAAACAACTCTTTCAACTAATTCTTTAGCCACTTTGAATGAATGTTACATATTATTTTTTGTCCCGATAACCTCACGGTTTGTATGTGCTTAATTGTGAAAGGAGATGGATTTTATTAACTTCCATTTTGATTTTACATTATAGGATACATACCCAACTATGAATTGATGTTTTTGTCTAGTAAATGAAATGCTTGGTCTGGCTAGGTGAAACATGAATATAATTTTACCTTAAATCACCTTTAAATCACTTTTATCTTAACGTATTAAAAATAGTTAATTTTTTTCAGCGTGCTTACTAGCGGAATAGTATTTTTAGAATATTTGGTTTTTATGATGTCTGTTTATTTCCTTGAAAGAGCAATAAATTTAATGTTTTTTTCCTCCTCATTTTAGTTAGTTGATACTACTGTGGAGTTGGCAAACAAAGTAGGTGCTGCAGAAATTATATCCAGGATTGTGGATGATCTGAAAGATGAAGCTGAACAGTACAGAAAAATGGTGATGGAAACAATTGAGAAAATTATGGGCAACTTGGGAGCAGCAGATATCGATCATAAACTTGAAGAACAGCTGATTGATGGTATTCTTTATGCTTTCCAAGAACAGACTACAGAGGTAATAATACTGATTATAGCAAGTAGCCATTGACTTTCATATTTGTGAAAAAGCATATTACTTTTCAAGCAAATATCACTAAAAAGTAATTAAATTTGAAATAATTTTTTAAATGCTCATGTTCTCATTCGGTTGGCTATGAGAAACAGTCTTCCACCTCAAAATTTTAGATTTCATTTTGGAATATCAGTACATTTGAACAAACTAAATTCTAGTTCCCAATAAATGTAGGTTTTTGTTTTAGTTTTTTTCTTTCTGTTTTTTTATTTAACTTGGCCTTTTTTTTTTTTTTTTTTTAGGACTCAGTAATGTTGAATGGGTTTGGCACCGTGGTCAATGCTCTTGGCAAACGAGTCAAACCTTACTTGCCTCAGATCTGTGGTACGGTTTTGTGGCGTTTAAATAACAAATCAGCTAAAGTTAGGCAACAGGCAGCTGACTTGATCTCTCGAACTGCTGTTGTCATGAAGACTTGTCAAGAGGTAAACTTTTACGTCAGATTTTTATTTCTTCACCAAATAGTTAATGCGAATAATAACATTTTAACATATTTCTTTTATTGCAGGAAAAATTGATGGGGCACTTGGGTGTTGTTTTATACGAGTATTTGGGTGAAGAGTACCCTGAAGTACTGGGCAGCATTCTTGGAGCACTGAAGGCCATTGTAAATGTAATAGGTATGAAATTTGCTGGTCATGTAAAAATTTTTTTGTTTTGATTTTTAACTTACTTTTTTTTTTTTTTAAAGTAAAATATAGAATCATACTTAGGAGTTGAGTAATGATTTCTGATACTTTTTAAAGTACTTCATAATTTTAGTTAATGCAGGGAATGTCACAGTAGTCTTATCTCCCAAGACGCATTTATATTTTACTTTAGAAGAGAAAAGAGGGCAAGTTTAGGATCTGCAAGAAAGGTAGAAATAGTCACAACTCAAAATAAAAATAGTGTCTTATCTGAAATATATTCAGTGGGGTGGGACAACTTTGAAGTTTTAATTTAGTTTTAGGACAAAATATATGTTTGTTTAACCTTGAATTAATAAGTGATTATGGCAGGTTTTTCTGCTTACTGTCAAGTTACTGGAATATAACCAGAGAGAAAAGTGAATTGCTCAAGTTATTGTTTTTATTTATATCTAGTTCTTAAAAACTATCCATTTTTCTAACCCAAAATAAAAATACAAGTATATTATAAATGCTCTGGGATATGGACAGTAAAGCTTTTATTCTTTAAGGCCATTATGATGAAGCAAAAAAAAAAAAATGGTCTTGTGTTTAATCCTGCATTGTAATTGAACATAATTATTGAAAAGTAACTTTTACAGGGGTTAGAGGGGCAGAAATAACCTAGCAGGTCATAATAGCTGGCTGTGCCAGCCACTGTATCTCTTCTGTTAGTAAGGAATTTTTATGCAATATAGATCTTTGAACCATTGCACTTAACATATAATCCCCAATTCAGCCCTGTTCTCTATACTTGAAAATAATTACTTGCCAAAAGTCAGTTACGTGGCTACTTGTGAGGCTCTAGTTTTCAAGGAGTTGTAAACCATATTGTTCGTCAGGGACACATGGGAAAAGCAATGGAGAGAGAATCAGAGCAAGCAGTTCTAGTTAGAGCAAGAGCCCCTGCCAGCTGCCTCCTTTTTTCTCTCTTCATAGGTGTAAATACCATCCAAGTATGCCCTGCATTGCAGGGAGACTGGAGATCTGTTTGTTTTGCAGTTAAAGGGTAAGGGGGCCCTTTCTGGACAATTTTGCTTTAATTTACATGTCTACCTCTGGCTTATATTGATGTGTACGGCCGGAACATAAGTTGTCCCCATATTTAAATGTCAGTGTACAAATACATTTCAGAACCAAATAAAACTTTTTTTGTTGAGTATCCATCATTCTTTAAGTCACTTCACTAATTTCTTTCATTTCTATGCATAATCAGAAGTTGTTAATAAAGAGTTAAAAACAATTTTGAGTCTGGTTAGAATCTGGGGTTTTTTCTTTCCATAGGCAGCTATTAAGTTTATGTTTATGTCTAGTCATATATATTATATTGTTAAGTAAAAGGAAAAGTGAACAAAGATTGCAGTTCAAATGTTAATTGATAGTGTGTTGACTTCTATTAAATAGGTATGCATAAGATGACTCCACCAATTAAAGATCTGCTGCCTAGACTCACCCCTATCTTAAAGAACAGGCATGAAAAAGTACAAGAGAATTGTATCGATCTTGTTGGACGTATTGCTGACAGGTAAGCAGATTAAACATTTTTACAAGTGGTATTTGCTTTCACATTTAACCACTTTATTTACTTTGTAAGTTTGTTTAATGTTGCTAATGTAAGTATATATGGTCAGGCTACCTAGTATTAATATTTTTCAGTGAAATTTTAACTCGTAGTGGGGCATGGCAGTATAGTTTTAAAACTAAATCATTTTTTCTGGAGTAATATTTTTATTTAATGCTTAAAGTTGGTAATTATTTGAGAACCAAATTTGCAAGTTTACCTTTTGAAACTTCTTACTGATATAAAATTAACTTTTTTTTAAATTAGGGGAGCTGAATATGTATCAGCAAGGGAGTGGATGAGGATTTGCTTTGAGCTTTTGGAGCTCTTAAAAGCTCACAAAAAAGCTATTCGTAGAGCTACAGTCAACACATTTGGTTATATTGCAAAGGCCATTGGGTAAGTACTATTTATTTCCATTATACGTATTGTTTACTTTGTAATAAACCCACTGTGACATTGAAAATGTTTCTGTACTAATTTCAGAACTTATTGTGAATACAGTTGAGGATGCATTTCATTTAACCACTAACTTTCATTTTTTGTAATGTTTTTCTTAAATTTAAGTTGAATTAAAAATAAGTGGGAGGTTTTAAATTTTTATTTAATCACACCAGATATTTTCAGAGAGGGAAACTACTATTCTCAAAATAATTTCAAATTTTTGGTGGTCCTTTTTAGGATCCTGCTTGAGATATTAAGGCCAGTTCTTAATTTAAAAAATTCAGATCTTTATATTAGTGCTATGTGTGTTTTAAAAATATTTTTCTAAAAATCCACAGACAACCAAATTAAAGCTGTTTTTTAAATCTATAGCTGTTTGCTTTCATGCCTTCACAACCAAACTACTATATGTATGTGTGGCTTAATAACAGAGAAGATGTTTTCAATCAATAAAACATAACTAACATCAGATTAATTAGATGAAGTCATCCCACTACCCCCTTTTTGATAGCAGTAATAGTAATTCTGTTAGTTTCAAGTAAGTTTAGTGCAAACCTACACTGGAGATCCCAGGGATTGTACCCGGGGCCTCATATGGAAAAAAGATTTTATGTGTTGTGGCATGGGAGACCTCGGTTTGGGTACTACTGTAAGGGTGCCTCACATTTCAGGAAATTTACTAAAGACCAAAATTCCATATGAAAGTGAATCCACTTGAGCTTTTTCTTTAAAATGGACATTTTAATTTAAATGAAGTTCTTAAGTAGAAACAATAATGCCAGTGACTTGAAAGTATTGTATTTTATCATAAAATTATTACGTTCCCAGTGATTACTTACCATAAAGTTTCATTACTTTATATTTTTTCTTTTCCCTCTGAAAAAAACTTTTGACTTGCAATCTAACAGTTGTTGATGACATTTATTTATTTATTTTTTCCAGTCCTCATGATGTACTGGCTACACTTTTAAACAACCTCAAAGTTCAGGAAAGGCAGAACAGAGTTTGTACTACTGTAGCAATAGCTATTGTTGCCGAAACATGTTCACCCTTCACAGTACTACCTGCCTTAATGAATGAATACAGAGTTCCTGAACTGAATGTTCAAAATGGAGTGTTAAAATCACTTTCCTTCTTGTTTGAATATATTGGTGAAATGGGAAAGGACTACATTTATGCTGTAACACCATTACTTGAAGATGCTTTAATGGATAGGTAAGTGAATTGAACTAAATGTAAGAAAATAGTTATAATTCTTCCTTTATTTTAGAATGTATGGAAATAATTATAATGTGACCTATTTGTTGTGATGCAGTTAAGAAGGGGGACTATTAGCTTGGATATTTATGAAACTATTAATATGACTTTTATGATCTTCAAATAATAAATGTTACAATTCCCCAGATTATTCTCTTCCAAGTGCCCCCTCTCCTTTTTAATTTTCTTTATGTGTTAGACTAGATTATATGTTGAAAACCAGTAATCGATCAACTTTTATTTTAAACGTTAATTAATTTCAAATAATTAGAGAAAATGATGAGTACAAGCTTACTGATGTGGCAGAGACCTTTTTACTTTTTAGTTTGTTATAGCAGGTGAAGCAAAGATTTCTGTTAGGTGTGAACTACTGAACATAGTCTGCCAGAGACAAACTATTCCAATTGCATGGTGGTGACCACTGATACACTACTGCTTGAGTTATTTGACATCCAGATTCCTGATACTTTTAACCATCTAGACTGACATAGAGCTTTTAAAACACAAAAGTAAAGAACATGTAAGGGCAAGTTCAAAGTCCAAGTAGGAAGGGAAAGGACTATTTTATTGCCTTTATCTTTTAAAGAAAGATAACTATTCAGGTTAGAGCCCATTCAGTTATTTCTGTTTATAGATTAAAGTTACACATTAATGAGCTTCCAATAGGGAGACTTGACAGGACTCAACAAATTCTCTCAAGGTATATATGTAAGACATGGGGACGGAATAAGAATCATGCTCTGTAAAAGTCTGGCCAGCTGGGGCTCAGAATAGTAGGAGTAAATGATATGTATTCCATATTCTTCAGTGAGATGTGCCTCAACATTATGGTGCAGTCATTGATTTATGTGACCAGTAGTTAAAAATTAAGTTGTGTGTACTAACTAGTTGAAGATAGTAACGCCAATGAAAATTACTAAATGAAAAGACCAATACTTTAGTTGGGAAATTTATTAATGAAGAATACTGCCTTGCTATGAAGCTTAATAGATTAAATATTATCATAAAAGAAATAAGGATACTAGTAAGTTCAAGTATGAACTCATTTTTTTATCCATCGCAAACCCATTTTCCGATATTCGTACTTAGTTGAGTAACTATGAAATGAATAATTCAGTTATTTATCATAGATTCAGTTAACATGGTAGATGATAGCGCTCTTTTCTGTAGGTTTAAAAAAATTATCGGTCCTTCTCTTGCTCTCTCTAAATTGAGTTATTGAATGAAACTTAAAATTTATAAAGGGCAGGGATTTAATTTTAGTTACTTATTGTATACCAGTATTGAATTACTTTCAAAGGTTTTAAATTTATAGTTTAAAATGAGATATTACTGTTAGTCACTCATATGTGGAGTCATGTGACCCATCTTTAGTAGCTTACTAAAATGTATACTCCACAGAGCTCTTGATCATATTCCATCAGTGGTTTAGTATAGAAAATATGGCTTATTTTTGAGCCATAGTGAAGTCTGAGTCATTAAAGCAAAAGTTCTCAAGTAAAATGAGTCCGTCTAAAGGCATTCTATGTCACATACATAAGATATGAGGATGGCTCTGCATCTCTTCCATGCACTGAATTTATAATTTAGTTTCTAATGGACTGGCTGGCATTTCCTGTAAAACTAAGACTGTATCTTAAAGAGCTTTTTTTCCCCATTGCAGGGACCTTGTACACAGACAGACGGCTAGTGCAGTGGTGCAACACATGTCACTTGGGGTTTATGGATTTGGTTGTGAAGATTCATTGAATCACTTGTTGAACTACGTATGGCCCAATGTGTTTGAGACATCTCCTCATGTAATTCAGGCAGTTATGGGAGCCCTGGAGGGCTTGAGAGTTGCTATTGGACCATGTAGAATGTTGCAGTATTGTTTACAGGTAGGTTAACTATTTTTAAAAGATTACTCAATAAAAAAAAATAATTTAGTTGAATTAAGTCACTGTTCTTAATTTTCGATAGAGTATATGGTGCCATATGGCAAATATACAGTTGTGGGGGGAGAGGGGTTAGATTTTGTCTTTGCCCACTGCAGTTTTGTGCAATTGTCAGGTTTTTTCCCTTTCTTAAAGGGAAATGTTTGGAATTTTATTTATGGTTTGTTGTATTCTTGAAAATTGAAATAATGTAATCTTTTAATTATTCTAGGGTTTGTTTCACCCAGCCCGGAAAGTCAGAGATGTGTATTGGAAAATTTACAACTCCATCTACATTGGTTCACAGGATGCTCTCATAGCACATTACCCAAGAATCTACAATGATGATAAGAACACCTATATTCGTTATGAACTTGACTATATCTTATAATTTTATTGTTTATTTTGTGTTTAATGCACAGCTATTTCACACCTTAAACTTGCTTTGATTTGGTGATGTAAACTTTTAAACATTGCAGATCAGCATAGAACTGGTCATAGAGGAAGAGCTAGAAATCCAGTAGCATGATTTTTAAATAACCTGTCTTTGTTTTTGATGTTAAACAGTAAACGCCAGTAGCGACCAAGAACACAGTGACTACACACACTATACTGGAGGGATTTCATTTTTAATTCATCTTTATGAAGATTTAGAATTCATTCCTTGTGTTTAAAGGGAATGTTAATTGAGAAATAAACATTTGTGTACAAAATGCTAACTTGTGTGTGTTTTTTGAACATGACTTGTAAAATGCGGAACTTGATAAAGTACTGGTATGTGTAGAATAAGTGGCTTAATTTCATTTTCTGTCACCTGGTTTATGGAAAGTAGCAGAATATAAACTATATAAAGTGATGGCGTCTTTGTCAAAATTTCATTGTTGTGTTGATAATGACAATGAGAAAAGTCGCTTTGGGGGTATTCATCTCAAACTAGCACAACCGTTCCATCACCATAGAAAATATAGCACCTATGCTGAACTGTCTTGAATATTATTTTGCACTTTCATAGCGCCTTTCACTTGATTTCTCAGAATGCTTTATGAACATGAAGTGATTCAGGTCATGTCCAACTGTTGACTAGTCTGTTTAGAAAGTGGAGAAGGTATCTATTTCAAAACTGCTTTCCGTCTAGTTGGAGTGAGGCTACTTAAGTAATGCTACTAGAATAAGACAATCTGGGCTCTGTTCCATGTCATAAGCCACTATTCAACATTATATTTAGTAAATACCTGTTGAGCACCTACTGTATACCAACCACTGTGCTTAGTGTAGGGGATGCAAAGATGCCTTTGACCTGCCCCTTGACCTTAAGAAACGAAGTATAATGGAAATGGAACTACATCTAGGTATATATTACTTATGTACTGTGATATACAATTGCAGCAGCTAAAATGTCTAAGTTTGTTTAATTTTTGCATTTTGGAATTAGATAAATTGATGTATAGGTAGCAAGCGTAAACAAATGCTGTTAAATTCTAGATAAATGGAGCATTAGGCAGTACTTAGTATTTTTTGGCAAATATTTTAAGTATATTTTGAGCATTTCCTAATTTTCAGGCCAAGACTGACTTAGTCCTTCGGCTACCCATAGCTTTTTTGTTTTGTCTCCCTGTTAGTACTTCTGTGAACTCTAATGGAAAATGAGATTGCAGCAGCATGTGCATAGGATGACTGCCACTGTAAGTAAAACCATTATACAGGGACTAGAAAGTTTGTTCCTCGAACTGCTAAAGGGCTCCCTATTTTGGAGGCTTACATGAGAAACAGTTAACTGGCTGACTTTTACAGAGCCAATATTGAGCATTAGTTGACTCTCCAGGAAAAATTTGTAACTCCTTATTGTTCTTTGATATAACTTTGTGACAACAGGTCAATGTGTACTAAAACAATTTCCAAAAATATTTTCCCATTCTTAGAAGTTTTTGTAACAGTCCACATACAACTCGAAATCTTTCTGTTCACTAATTACTGTAAAGTGACCTTAAGTAATTATGAATCATGAAAAAGAACAATTACATTTCAAAGCCAGAATTTGATTTTAAATCAGTCTTAAGAAAATTTATATTTTTACTTCCAGTACTAGCATAATGTCAATTTGCTTGGGCCCTTGATGTTTATAGGAAATAACAATGTTTTGCAGTGACAATGTGGAGCAAAAGAGACTAGTCACCTTAAGTGACTTTACTGATGCACATAATTTGAGGACAGGTGAGGTAAATACCGAAGGCTACAACCTTTAAAGTTGGGACCAAATAGAAGCTCACAGATGTTCGTATTTTATATGGCTTATTATTGAATAAGGAAAGCATTTTGTGATACACTTAAGTGAAAGACGCTATGTGAAGTTTTAACTATCTTTCAAAGACTTTTCTTTTGCACTTTTCTTTTGGTGTTTCTTAAAGCCAAACTTAAGAAGGAAGAAATTAATGTTCTTAAGGGTTGGTGGGTGGGTTTTTCTGTGGGCTTTTGTTGGCTTTTCTGTGGGCCCTCTAATGGAATTGATCTCTTTGGCTGTTCAATTTTTTTCATTTTGTATTTTTAAAATTTGTTGTATGGTGCCCTGTGAGCATCAAGTACCACCAAATGAATAAAACTTATTATATCTAAAGTCTTTAGACCAGTTTTTAATCTTAGTTGACTCTGTTGCTATTGCACTACAGTTGTGGTTGTGCCATTTTAATAATCTTTCTGGGTTTTCAAAACAAGGGAACTTAATGTTGAAAAACCAAAGAACTTAATTGAATATGAAACTGAAAAAGACATTTGCAACCATATAGATTCAATTGTTTGGAGTTTTGGTTTCTGTTGCCTCTTAAATCCCATAATGTTAAAAGGAGCAGAAAAATCTGTTATCGCAGGGTTTTTCAACCTTGACATTATTGACATTTTGTTTGGGCCAGACCTTCAATGTGAGGTGCTGTTATGGGCACTGTAGGATGTTGAGCAGCATCACTGATCTCTGGCCACTAGATGCTAGTAGCACCCTCACCCCAGCTGTGACAACCTAAAATGCCTCCAGGTATTGTCACATCCTTTGGAGGATAAAATCTGTCTAGCTTGGGAACCACTGAGACTTGTTTAAGCAGGACTCACATAGGTCTGATAAAATTAAAGCAAGGTAAAAATTTCATTTTAGGCAGTTGCTTAGGAAATAACTAGAAATACTATTTCACAAATACTTAAACACCTACCTTGGGTGTAGCTCTGCATTAGTCTGGGGAGAAGCAAGCAGAAAACAATATGTTGACTGCTCTTTGGTCCTCAGAGCATCTTGTGGCACAGTAGGAGCCAGGTGTGCAGTGTTGTGGTTGGTGCCCCACGTGGAATGCAGTCGTTCAGGGCCCCAGATGTCATCTGTGAGAGTGGGTCTGTGGTATAGCTGGAGAAAGAGGTTGGGCAGGGCACAGAGGCCCTTTTCTCCCTGTAAAGTGGTTAGGAAGCCATAGAATTTACGGTGACTTGATAGAGGGTTTAGGTTTCCAAAGCAGTCAAGAAGATACATAGGTAGGAGGAAGTCAGTGTAAATAAACTAGAGAGCAGGTCGGTGACATTTTTAGTGTTCATGCTAGAAAAACAAGTTTTAAAATTTTATTAATAGTTATTTTACAGTCTAAAATAGACATGCTTGTATGTCATGTTGGACGAATAGATTTTCTTATGGCCTAATAAAATTTTTTTGAAGGAGATTTTTAACATGTTAGTGAGAGGCTCTGGAGGGGATTTAGTCTGAAGTGTTATCCTGGAATATCTTTGTGCTAGGAATAAACTTAGAAATAGGGTAAATTACTGTTTCTATGTCTAACTTCCTCCAAACTTATCTAAATTCAACAAGTAAAATCTTGTTACATTTGCTCTTTTTAAATAGTGTGATTTCATGAAAGTTTTCTATTGCTATTTCTGTAGAGGAATTTGGGACTAGAAAAAATGAGCAAAAGAGAGCAAGTATCTGAGTTTCTGATGAGTTGGAAAGTGGTGGAAGTTGGCACAGATAGATTTTTTTGGACAGGAGTAAAAATGCCTTAGTGTAAGGTGATGTAGTGGGATGTAGGTATGAAAAATTTGTCCATGGCATATCAGAAAATAATATAAAAATAGTTTTACTGCTGCTTTAGAAACAAGTAGACCAAAGTGAGGAAAATAAGACTTGAACAGAAAAATTCAACCCTCTCCCCTCTAAAAAGTGAAAATCTGGTAAAGTTTAACAATGTGTAGCATGTAACGTGTAGTGTGTAATATGCAACTGGATGCACTGCATAGTTTTGTCATGAAGCAGAATATAATTTACACATTTAGGAAGAAAATCTCAGCACCAACATGATCAAGGAAGAACTTTTCACGTGCCATTGTCTAGGTCATTGCTACTCAGTGTGGTCTGGAAATCAGCATCAGTGTCACTTGGAGCTTTTTAGAAATACAGACTTAGGCACTCCATCCCAGACATACTGAATGAGAATCTGCATTTAGTAAGATCCTCAGGTGATTTATATGTACATTAAAACTTGAGAAGCGATAGTCTAGGGCACTACTCCATCCCAATGTGGTAATGATATGGTAATAAAAAGGACAAAAATACCTATTTAGGTGTGGAAGCCTATAGATAGAATAGCCAAGGGGTGGTCAGAACATCCCCAGGATGGCACTTTGCTGAAACCTGGGTGAAATCAAAAGGGAAGGAACTAAAGAAATTGTATAACAATTGCTTTTTCAAATAAAGCTATGGTATGGACTGAATGTTTGTGTCCCCCAGAATTCATATGTTGAAACCCTAATCTCTAATGTGATAATATTAAGAGATGGAGCCTTTGGGAGGTAATTAGGTCATGAGGGTGGAGCCATCATGAATAGGATTAGTGCCCATATAAAGAAGAAATGTGAGTGCTGTCATTCTCTTTCTGCTCTATGCCTTGTCAGGATTCAATGAGAAGATGGCCATCTGTAAACTAGGAAGCAAGCAGGCCCTCACCACATACTGGATCTTGCTGGCACCTTGATCTTGGAATTCCTAGCCTCCCAAACTGTAAGGAATAAATGTATTAAGCCACCCAGTCTGTGGTGTTCTGTCATAGCAGCCTGAACTGAATAAGACAGGAAGTTAGGTCAGTGTAGTCAATAAACCTCATAGGTATATATATTCGTGTTACTTCTCCTACTAAACTAGTTGACATTGGTTGTGGGGTCATTTTCTTGAGGCTGGTACGAGCTGGAGTGGAGCTGGAGCCAGACAGCCTGTTGAGAATGCTCTCCCTGCCTTTACCATGTCCGAAGGGAAGAGGAGAATGGGGAGTTGACAGTATGGGCTTACCAATTGGCTCTAGAGCTTGTCATAACTTGTCAGGACTTGGATTTATAACCTGGATGTGCAACTCAATGACTGTGATCTTGGGCAAGTTATTTTATCTCTCTATGCTTCAGTTTCCTAATTTGTAGAATGGTGATAATAATACCTACTTTAGTATCTGGAGGTCCTTGTGAAGATTAGCTGAGACAATGCCTATAAATTAAAATGCCTAAGCATAGTGCTTAATAAATGTAGCAGGTGTTGATATAGCTTATTTTTATTATCATGAGGGAGGAGACCTCTGTTGTCATTACTGAAATTAGAGGGGGTGCAGATTGGTGGGTGGCTTGAGGAGAAGCACTTTGGAAACAACTGTTGAGAAAATAAGAGAAGGAACTCGTGAGGACTGCCTGATAGTCTCAAGAGATTGCAAAGTATTCCCTAGTGTTGCTCAACAGCCCAGGTGGATGGAGAAGGCATTTGGTTGGATTGATCAGCAGTGCAACAGGAGTAAGCATTAGGGCATTGGTGTCAGTGTAGTTGAAGACTTGAAAACATAGATTTGTTGTTCAAATCTTCAATTTTAGAAAGAACTGGTTTCAATGGTTAGAAACCCACCTCAAATTTTATTTCTCTGGAGATAGTGACAGGATTCTGTCTCAAATAATTAACTGAAAGATGCAGTTCAATACATTTTAATTTTCTGATGGGCATTTTACATTTTCATGGCATTGAATAATCTTGAACAAATGACCTATTCAGCTTTTGAATTTATGAAGTCATACCTTTAAGAGGATTTGTGGAATGTATTCTTAAAGGTGAAAACGGAGTATCTCCAATTTAAATCATGAGGACTTCATTCATTCATTTGACAAATATTTACTAAGTGCCAACTAATACAGGGCTAGTTGTTCTAAGCATATTTGAAAAGGTCCTCCTCTGAAAGATAGTGGAGAAAATATTGAAGTAGTAATAATAGAGGATGTAGTGTCAAAATAAAGCTGCAGGTCAAGTTCTCAGTTCAGAGGACAGCTTCCTTCATGTGGGAGAGGGAAGAGAGAAAATGTGATTAGGAGGGAGCTTGAGGAGGGTATACTCGAGTTTAACTTTTGAAGGAAAAATTGCACATATGGTGTTAGAGGGGAAAGATGAAGAGTTTTGATGAAGTAGTAGAAGCTTGGGTTGTGTCTAAGAAAGTGTGGGCTGATGGGCAGCCCTAGTGATAAGAAATAGTGGAAGATCAGATGTAGCCCCAAGAAGTTAGGGCCAGTATCTGATATGTCTGTTCAGATCTGAACCTCCAGCACCAAGTATGGTTCCTTTCTTACTAGGTACCCAATACATATCATTTATTGAACAAATGAATGAATGAGATGTACTTCAGCTTCAGTTTATGGAAAGCCTCCAAGGCCATTCTTTAAACTTTATAGACCATGGGTAACCACTGACTATTCAACATTCATTTATTCAACAAATATTTATTGAAGGTTTTAAAGTAGGGAAATGGCATGAATTGAACCGTGCTGAAGGAAGATCAATATCCCTAGTTCATTTCCTTGATCCATAGCATAAATTTATACAGAGTTTATCCAGCAAGTGTTCTCAGAGAAGAATTAGTTCAGAGCAGACACTCAGAGACTGGCTAAATCATGGCCCCCATCCAACATCGTTCTCCCATCTCCCTAACTGTGACGCTGTGGCCCTGCTGGTTGCTGCCTCTGTGCTAGTCAACCACTGCAGATGAACATGGGCCAATTATGAAAGGATTTGGTATCAGGCCGGTTTCATGTTTTTCAAATTACTTTCTTGTTTGATTCTTTCTTTAAAAGTCTAATATTTAGGGATCTGGAGGGTGTTAGAAAAATAATTTTTTATACAACATAGGGATGTAGAATACTTTGTATTTTTCAGGGGCAAATGGTTACTAGTGAACTTTTCAAAAGGCCATGGCTAATTTGACTTGTAGAACGATGGGCATGCTGGACATTTTCCTCAGGAAGAGTTGGGATGGATGAGCTGTCAGTTTTGTGCCTGGAGTTTGGCCAGCCACTCCAAGAAATCATGTATACATATCATAACAAGGTAAGGAAGCAGAAGCTGTTAATGCTCTGCTAATTTTAATGGGTTTCTTTGTCTCCACTCAATTATACATGGTTCCTACTTTTGAATATTTTTCTTAGAGGGGGAAAAAATAGCCTCTTTTTGCTCTAATAAGAAAAAGAAGTTTGTAATTAGATGTGAATGTTATCAATCATCTCTGTCCAAGAAATGTTATTAAAAGGAGATCAAGCTACCTTTGATGAAGTTACAAGTCCAGTGCATGGAGGTTTATCATGGCCTACCTGAGTTATCTCTCCATCTTCAAGGTTCGCAAATGATTTGGACTTACGAGGGGGAAAAAAGTGGCCTGAAAAGGGATGGATGATAGCTAATTATTACTTAATAATATCTCAGATTAAAGAAAAGGACGTGAAGAAAAATCCTTTTTGAATGCAATGCTGTTTTCTTGTGTGCTGAAATTTTATCTTATCAGTTTTAACAAGAATCACTTAATTGACTGGGGCTTAGAGAAAAGAGAATCATCCCTAATTATGTCAAGGTCCTGAAACAGTGAGATATGGGCAAATAAAGAATGTTGTGATGATTAGAATCTTGGTGTTCAAAAGGAAAAATGACAAAAATTACATTTATTCAATAAGCGATTTAAAACATGCCTTAATTTAATTAGTACGTTATAATTTCCAAAATGCTTTAGCATCTATTTGCTCATTTGTTCCTCAGAACAGCCTTTTGAAATAGACATTAATTATACTTATTGTACAGAGGGAAAAAAAATTAAAGCTCAGAGGTTAAGTGGCGGTGCTATTATTTGAACTATGGTTCGTCTGACTCCAGGCTGATGTTCTTTCCACTGATGCATGTATTTGGTGTTATTTTTAACTATCTTAACGATTGAAACTGGTTTTAGATCCTGTTGTTCTAGACTAATGAGAATTACATCATCTATTTTTTTTTCTGGCGGGGTGTCATTTTCTTACTAAAATTCCATAGGACCAATAAAATTAAAGAAGTCACCAGGAGATGAGGAGAATGGAAAACTTTATTATAGGGTATAGAAATAAAATGCATATTTAATGTGTGGTAGAGAGTGAACTAAAAGAAAAGAAAAAAATAATGCAAAAATTTTGCCAAAAGGCTGTTCAAAGGGAAAACATATGACTCACTGAAAGATGTACCATTGAATGAAAATGAGATAAATAATGGAAAAATGTAAATGATTAACATTTTGGTGCATGTATATTCTGTGAAAGACAAAATTGCTTTCACGAGGTGAAGCTGTATGTCCAGCACTGAGGGGAAATAGAGGAAATGAGCACTAAATTTTAAGTATCTCCTATGGGTTAAATTTTCAAATCCCATAGAAGATCACTGGGGTTTTTTGCCTTTGATGTTTTTTTCTGTTGTTTTGTGAACAATAGCTTTGATTATGTACAAATCTTTATTAGCTATTTAATAAATTCAAGTCTTGAAGTAGTGTTCTTAGTTAGCTAACAAAATATTCCCCCTCCTGTGGATGTAAATGGAATGCATGCAGAACACAGGGCAACTGCTGTTCGGATTTTCTGCTCAACAGGTCCCCTCAGGAATCTCTTTTGCTTTCCTTTGTCTTGACCTCTGACCCAGCCATACTCTGAGGCACTGTGATGAAGTGGCCCTGTGCGCCCGGCGGTCATCGGGCAGAGGAGTGGTAGCTGAGCTCCTGGGATAAGCCCACCACATAATTCAGTTCCTCTCTTGCTGTGGCCTGAACTTGCCACCCTCTTCCTGGCTTCCCTGCCCTGGCACGTATAGTTGCCACCATATGGAAAAGCCCTTTGATTCCTCCTTCACTTGGCTAGCTCCTCCTGCTCTTTCTTCAAGAATGGGCTTCTTTTACTTCATTTGGAACTCATTGGCTAAGGTGCTGCATTGGTGTGCTCCCCTAGCACCTGGTACCCACATCCCCCTCCTTGCTCCGTGTTGAAGTCACTCATTCACTCATGTGTCTTCCTCAGTGGTCAGGCGTGAGCCCGTGGACTGGGCCCAGCACCTGTCAGAGGCTTAATGCCTCTGGGCTGAGGGACTCAATGAATAGCAGCTGTCCTAATTATTTCAGATAGATTATTATTGTTGTGATTATTATTACTGTTGTATAAGAACTAGACAACAAAGCAAGCAGGCACATTTTTAAGCAAGTAATTCTTTGTTGTTAATTTGCAAGGTGTGAGAAGATCTTATTTCATCATGTGGCAGGAAATCATATAAACAAACCACTGTTCTGTGAAAAGCTTTGTTCAAAAAATTCTATTTTCTGCAACATTCTTAACTTCTGAGAGGGGGCAGCAGAGCCCAAGAAAACAAAGGCAGGCCCTTGACTGGTGGCTTGTAGATCAGACCTTCAACCATTTTCAGCAGAAACCAGCCCTTGATGTCTGACAAACCTCACTGTGGAATAGACTTTAATGTAAAAGCTGGATTTTATTAATTTGATATTCTTTGAAGATACCACAAAAAAAATTTTTTTAATGCAAACAGTCACCTCCTTCACTTTATTACTGAGTAGGAATAAAACTCACTTTTCCTCCTGTGTATTTCTTCTTAACTACTTACACAGAACACTTCACTTATGACACTTCCAGTCACCAAATGTGTGGATTCTTTTCCCACCACCAAGCAATTGTCTTTGGCACTAGCTGTATGTCCTGTGATTCAAGTGTAGATTTCTATTATTTCACAATTACATCTTAAAAGAGATGGGTGCTTATTTTTTGCCAGCAAGTTGTAAAATGATGCTAAGGCCTGAGATATTTCCAACTGGTTTTAGAGACTGTGTCAAGATTTGCGAATTATTGCCAGATGCTGAAGCTATCTTCCCTTCACCCACCTTGGAGTGGGGGCGGCGGGGGCGCAGCGGGCGGGGGAAGACAAAGTAAATAAGAATGAAAATGAAAGCAATTGAGATAACTAAAGCGAATAGCTGGAGCCTAAATTGTCCCTCCCCTGCCTACCATGGCATGAGTCCCTGGGGTCTGATCTCATACCCCACCCATTTTTCTAAGTCCAGTGCCCAGTGCAGGGCCAGGTGTCTGGCAGGCAGGTACCCAGCAAATGTGTGTGGATTTGAATGAACACCTCTGCCCTGATTACCTGTAAGTTCTCTAGGGGAGTTTCCAAGTTGTATATCATATCTACTTGTAAATACACAGAGGTGAGAAATTCGCACTCAGAACCATGATCACCCCGGGTGTATACTATCCCAGGTGTAACTTTAAAATTGGTTTCACGAGGTAAAACTGTATGTCCAGGACTCTGTTAATATTCTATTATTTAAAATCGTGTAGAAAAAGTTGAAAATCACATGATAACACTTATATGTGGTATATAAACCTAAAAGCAACATATGAATAGGACAAACAGAGACTCATGGACATGGACTATAGACTAGTGGTTACCAGAGGGTAGGGGATGGGGAGAGGGGAGAGGTAAATGGGGGAAAGGGGGTCAAATATGTGGTGACAGAAAGAAATCTAACTATGGGAGGTGAACACACAGTATAAACATATATATGCCTTACTGTTAAAGTGTACAGCTAAAACTTATTGGATTTCGTTAACCAATGTCGCCATAAAAATAAATAATAAACAAAATAAATAAGCCACCAAATTAAAAATAAATAAAATAAAATAAAATTGTGCAAAAGAGAGTGGAGGCAAGAAAAGGGGCAAGATTCCGTGTTGTTGGTCAGGGGTTTGCGTAGGTAGGAAACACGCAGGTTTCAGCCCACGTGGTCAGCTTGAGACCGGGCATGGAAGAGGAGTCGGCAGGGCAGCCTAAGGTTCTCTGATGTCCTTCTCCCTCTTAGTCTAGAAATCCTAGGGTAATTCAGCTCTGATTCCTTCCTGTCCCTCTTTCTGCACTGCTGCAGTACCTGCATTACGCAGGGGTTTCCATCTTTGTACTGTGTTTGTGGTTAGACCTCCGGTCCCCGTCCCTGTGTGTTAGATTCTGTTTGTACTTCTCAAAGGCAGATTTAAACACTGGGTTCTAGGCAATTAATAAGAGCCTGGCTAACTCTTTTAATAATGACTGAGAGCCTCTTACATTGACTTCACCTTTTTTTATTCATTTGCAGAGCAGCTTCACAGATTCATCCTGTTTGTAGAGACGGCAGTTCTCTTAAGGGACAAAAACATCTCCTAGCAGATGAGTTAGATGGGACTGAGAAAGAGGATGTCCTGCTCCTTTGGGTCACCTAGGTTGTTAATAGAAGACTGCTGTAATGGGGATCACAGGGTGCTTAGGCCATGGGAATAATAGAGAGCATGGAGGCTATGAGAGACTTTCATTAGAGGCAAACATTCCCACAGAAAGGGAAATGGATCGAGACATAACCAAGGAGGTGGTGATGAGGGGACAGAGCATTTTGGGGTAACTGTTACTTGGCTAGGCTTTATGTGCTCTTTATATGCTTTATTGCATTCAGTTCCCACAACAGCTTTGGAAGTAGGTATCATTATGCTCATTTCTCAGATGTGACTACTGAGTCACAGGATGGTTAAGTAATTCCCAGGACAGCTGCTCTGAAGTCTTCTAAGGACAACACTCACACAGGAGTGTGATTCACATAAAGCACCATGTAAGCGAATCCCCCTGGAATTATGCAATATTATGCAATACAGCGATTAAGAGGCATAGCCCACACTCATACATAGACTGTCTGGTTCCACAGCCTGGATTCTTAACACCCCTTCATAGTGCATCTGTCATGACAACCTTTTCTAGAACTCAGCATTGCCCAGTCAGGCCCTGATTCTTGCATGTCTCCAATCTAACAAGAGAACCTAATACAGATTATGGCTTAGGGGAGAAAAATGAAATCTGGATTTGGAGTCAGAGGCTAGGGTTTGAGTCCTGGATCTGCCACTGACTTATGTGATCTTGGCCAGTCACCTCACCTCTTCACATAGCCATTTGTGTGTCTATAATGTGAAGAATAGGGTGTACTCTTCTTTTGGCCTAGGGTGAGGACTCAGTGAGATTCATAGGTAAAAGTGCTTTGTAAGCTGTGAAGATTTGAACAAATGTAAAGGTTAGTACAAACCACGGGAACACGTGGGGCCAGCAGGCAGCCATTAATTATTTGGGCTGATATGTAATGCAGAGTATTGACTTTTTATGCCTCATTTGTTTCTGTGAAAAATGTACAAGTGACAGAGTCTTGAGTCTGCAAACAGAAGATGGGGCCTTTGTGTATACGTGGGCGCTGCGGGGGTGAGGGAGGAGTCCAGGAAATGAAAACCATGCGGCTCCAAGTTGAGCCTTGAAGCTTCAGGCTTCCCCACAAGGAAGACAAAAAAAGCATGCTAGATGTTCTTGGGTGATAATGATGAGAAATATGAACCAAGCCTATGTTCCCTGGCTTCTTGTATTTCTCTTGAGCAAATGTTTCTATTCTTTAGGCAGCTTAACAGCAAAATCACCTTTCATTTGTTGAAATATGACCAAATTGGGCAGAATCATAGGCTCTGGACACTGTAAAAAATGAGCTATAAAATTTAAATAAGTCTTAAGTAAATTGGCCTCAGGCATTTTCTGTAGTTAAAAAGAAGAAAACTGTGTAACTTGGATCTTGCTTTTTCTTACTGTCCTCTACTATGGTGGCCATGACTATATGCAAAAGAGTTCTTATTTACAATGCTAGTCTCTAAGGAGAAAGAGCAAGAAAATTCTTTTTAACTCTTTATTTTTTCTCCAACCTACCATTACAGGAAAAAATCTAGCTAGGTTGTCTAGAAAGTCACATGGTTAGAACTCGAGAAGTCCATCCATAAGGATCTGTAGTCTGAGAGTTGTGAGGTAATGACATTTATGAGTGTGAATAAAGAAAACAGCACAGACAATTGTGAATCAGATGGAGCTGCTAGCAGGATAGAAGTCTAGAAGCTCTTGACTTCAATTTGGAATTAGCTAGAAAGATCATAACTAATATGGGTACATATGGGGAGGGAGAAGAGAGAGAGAATGAATTTAATAACATACAAGTGCTGTGGTCAGGAATGAAAAGAAATAGTTCTCACATCAAAAATATTAAAGCAGAGCAGAGGAGTACTGATATGTATTAGTCATGTGAAGCTCTCAAAACAGATTAAAACCACACATCCAAATTAAAGGAGCAGCTTCTTAAACATGTACTTTATTTTATTATTTTATTATTTTTTAAATTTATTTATTTATTTTTAATTCTTTAATGTCACTGCATTCAAACATGTACTTTAACATTGAACTTTCACCCCTAATTGACTGAGATTAGCGACAAACTCATAGAACCAAATTAATGAGATGATCCCTGATTACTGAGAAAAGGAACTGAAAAAAAGAGGGAAAGTGACTTTTCTCTTAAAAATGGTCAGTGGTTTTACATTTGAATTTTTGAGGCAATTCATTAACTCAAGGAAGCTGGAACAACTTCAAAGATTCTTTCACCCACTCTCCTCCCCAGATGAGTAAACTGAGACCTGGAGAGTTTCATTCTTGCCCAAGGCCTACGATGGGAAAGGGCTCCACAGTCCTCTCTGCTCGCACCCTGGATAAAAAATATCAGTGAGGATAGAGGGGAAGGGAGGCTGGAGGCTACAAGAATGGGGTGAAGGGTTAAAGAAGTACAAATAGTAGTTGGTACTTGGTCATGGGGATAGGGAGCACGGCATAGGGAATGCAGTTAGCATTAATATGATGGCCAGGCGGAGGGCCAGGGGAGGGAGGGAGCAATTGGGGGGATCATTTTATAAACTATATAGATGTCTAACCAATGTACTATATACTTGAGACTAATTTAAATAAATAAATTTTTTTAAAGAGAAGATGAAATAAAAAAATCAGTGAGGTTTCCTCATGAGGCTGGGACTTCAGGTGCGGGGCAGTTGCTCTGGGATAAAGAGAAGCTCTTTTAATATTCCCTCGTTTAAAAAGTTTGAACTTAACATCTGCTACAGAGAGAGGAAAATAAATTCCAACTGGCCTTTTTTTCATTTTATTTTTTATTTAAGAGTGGGGGTGAAAAGAGGGACTGGAAGTTGAAAGACAGTAATATGAGCCATGAAAGCACTTGTGATCCACACTTAGAAAACAAAATGTTTTACAGATGCCACCAAAAAAAAAAAAAAAGGAGAAAGAAAGAAGGAATGAAAGAAGAAAGGGAGGAAAACAAAGAGGAAAATTCAGTCTTCAATCGGGGTCTGCTTCTTTATCTTCCACCTTAACCTGGTAAATGAAATCAAATGCTACTAAATAATATGTCCACTAGAACCCTTCTTGAGTATTATTCACTTGGCACAAGTGACAGTAGAATATATGTAACATGTTTTATTTTTATTTATGTATTTTAAATTAAAATTTTCTTTGTTTTTCAATTACAGTCGACATTTGATATTATATTAGTTTCAGGTGTACAGCATAGTGGTTAGACATTTATATAACTTGCAAAATGATCCCCCCGATAAGTCTGGTACCCACCTGGCACCGTACATAGTTATTACATTATTATTAACTAAATTCCCTATGCTGTACTTTACATCCCTGTGATGTAACATACATTTTATATTCAGAAGATTCCTGCGCTTCTTCATCCTACTTCTGAGGTAATCAAAGTGGATATTCTTGTCCTGGAG
This sequence comes from Pteropus vampyrus, assembly GCF_000151845.1. Taxonomy (NCBI): domain Eukaryota; kingdom Metazoa; phylum Chordata; class Mammalia; order Chiroptera; family Pteropodidae; genus Pteropus; species Pteropus vampyrus. The sequence goes on from NW_011888927.1 coordinate 4,390,536, forward strand.
GTTCTTTCTTCACAAATCTAAAATCAGACTTGGAATTCCAAGCATAGAGAGAGGGGCTGGTATGTGACTGGTTGCTGTCAAAGTACTAGGACTTGAACTTGCCAGCCTAGTCAAAGCAGATGCAAATTCATTCTTGGGTTTGTCCATCTCTACATCAGGTACTCACTCGCTATTTAGCATGGCAGTAAACTCTCCCTGTAATTAGCTCTCTTTCCCAATAGACATTTAAAAATATTAGGCCGGAACAAATTTAAGAGAAGCCAAAGATAAGGATAGATGCTCCTCGATAATATTCTGAAGGGATTTACTTAGTATGAGTGAGATTTCCTAATTATTGCTGAACATGGAGAGGTATATTTTGTTCACTTTAGATTATAAGGGATAATGATGTATATTTTATTTGTGATATTAGTGATTTAAGGGGTCTCAATTAAAAATGTATTTGACCACAAGTAATAGAAAAACCAGTTTACAAAGGCTTAAACAGTTTCATTTCTTAACAAGAAGTCTGGAAGTAGGAATCTGATGATGTTGGTTTGGTGGCTAAAGATGGTGTCCAGTTTCCTGGTAAATCTCTTGGCCTTTCCCTCATAGTTGCGGTACATCCGATAGTAGCCAGCATGCCCGAGAACAAGGCAGGAAGAAAGGGGAAGAGGGGAGACTAGTTGTGTCCAACACTTTTTATGAAGAAAGCTAAAGCTTTCTTAGATCATGCTTTTAAGCAGAGTTCTACTTATGCTTCATTGGTCAGAAGTGGGTCATATAGTCCCCTCCACTTGTGTAGGAAGGTAGAAAAGCAAAGAAGAATCATCATGATTAGTTTAAACCTATTTTGATCCACCTGAGACTGGGTACATTGATTCTCTGAACCAAATCAGGATTCTGTCAACAAGGCAGAAGGTGGAGGATGATGGTGTATATTGCATAATCACTGGCAGTGTGGTGATACAATGGAGTCCAATTTAATACATGTCCAAGAGTAATTTTTGCTGTTAATAGCACACAAAGCATATTTAAAATGTAGATGTTTTTACTATATTATTTACTCTTGCTTCTTCACCTCCATCTTGATAGCCTTACAGTTTCCATATAGTTTTCTTTGAAATGGTCACTGGCATCTACTTTCTCAAAAGAAGCATTGTTAAGACTAACCCCAGTTGCTTGGCTCCAGGGTTTTGACACACACAGAACTATATTAGTTTCCTGGTACGTATATCTTCATGAACATCTGGAAGTAATTTTCAACCTAAGCATTTCACATTTCACGGGTGGGTGAACTTTACAATAACTTTTGAAGCAACTCTTCTAAAACTCACGCATCTTTGATTGGACACTTAGCTAATCCCATCCATTTTCATTGGTGCCGAAATATTTAAAGACTCTAAAAAGGTTCTTACTCAAGTTGTAAAAGATACAAAAATGGTACAGAGAAAAAATCATGTCTTCACTGGTCGCTGTTAGTATATTCAGTCTGTTCTTTATACGACAGCCAAAATGATCCTTCAAAATAAAATGTAGACCATGTCACACTCCTGTCCTCAGTCCTCCAGTGGTTTCCAGTCATACTTTGACAAAATCCAAAGTCCTTACGATGGTTTTTCAGGCCCTGCATGACCTGGACGCTGCTTGTCTCTCACATTTTGTTTGGCCTTGTAAACAAGGGTACATCTGTGAATCTTACTAAAGTCCTAAGGGGAAATGTGGTTCTTTGCAGCAAACTGTTCTCCAGAACACAAAGAAGTGAGATTTCTTAATCTTCCTTGTTTTCTAGGATCACAGAGCTCAGATAAAATACAACATTTATATAATATGAAAATTATATAATGCACATGTACAAATTATAATTATAATGTAAAACTATTATCATATATAATATATATTAATATATATTATATAGAACATATATATGACACATGAAATACTATGCATAATAGTATATATACACAAACACATATACTAACTAGTATAATATGATGTCAGCTGCCTCTTTAGTATCAGGGAGGTGACAGTTAGCTTTACCTTAGTCAGATAACTGGTGGCCCAGAAGGGTAAATATGGCTCACATGCCCCAGCACTGTAGGTTGAAAGTTTTGAATATGAAAGTCTTAAGTCAGGGCTTAAACCACTCCTTAAACCACGCTTGGCTGTAGCTACACATCTACCTTTAATTAGGATCTGGTCCTGGGAAGTATCTGAATTTGCAACCTCTAATCAAGAGTATTGTGGGCCCACCCTTTGAGGAATGTGAACAAACTGGATCATATTCAAGAAAAAACAACACAAATGGCAAAGGAACAGGAACAATGGCCAACATACGAAGAGTTGGGAGATTTAGTCTAATGAAAGTGGGACAGAGGAAGGATGGGAAAGGCCATCATAACTCTCTCCAAATACTAGAAGTGCTGCCATGTGGAAGAATTAGACTTGTTCTGTTTGGTCTCAAAAGGGTAAGACCAGCATAAGTGGGAGGAAGTTGCAGGGAATCGATTTTGTATCAGCATATGGAAGCACTTTCTCACTGAGCTGCCTTCAGAAAGAGGGGCTCTCCCTGTCCCTGTATGTTTCACTATAAAGCTCCATGGTAGGGCTGCTGAAGGGGATTTAGCTATTGAATTGGTGTGTCGGATTAAGTAGTTCCGAAGTTCTCTTTCTATTGTAGGACTCTCTGATTCTGAAATAAATTAAAACTCCATTATTTTGACCTTCATCAATTTAGAATGAGCATAAATTCTATTAGTGGGTAGGATGACTTTTTCCTTTATAACATTTTAAATATAATTATTATTTTATTACATTTAATAACTTTCTAAAACATTTAATGAAATATTTAAATTACATAGTATTATATACTCTTTAAAAAGTTCCATTATATATTAGTAGGTTGTATGATATGTAGATACAAGTATTTATGTATTTATTGTATACTTAAAATTTAGCTAAATATTAAGAATTTTGTAAAGAAATTTTACTTTGAAAGATTTTACAGTCCAGTTAGAAAGGAATGGAGATTCATGTATAAACTGATGCATAAAAAATTATCAAACTTCCAGTTATGAAATAAATAAATTAGGAGATGTAATGTGCACTGTAGTGACTATAGTTAATACTGTATTGTATTTTTGAAAGTTGCTAAGAGAGTAGATCTTGAAAGTTCTCAATATAAGAAAAGAAATTTGTAACTATGTGTGGTGATGGATGTTATCTAGACTTATTATGGTGATCCCTTTGCAATATATACAAACATTGAATCATTATGTAGACCTGAAAGTAATATAATGTTATGTCATTTATATCTCAATTATTTTAAAAAAAATTATGAGCAGTAAAAGCAAAACCAAAATTATAGATTCTATAACTACATAGAAATAAGATGGGAGAAGAATCCATGACTTTAGCACATATACAGATTTACTCCTAAGGTGATTTAATTAACAGAGAAGGGGACACATTTTCTGCTACTACCACTGAGGCCCCACCAGCCCTTCCAAAGCTTTGAGGAGCCGGGGAGGACTGCCATCCCACAGGCTGACTGTCCCCCAGCACACAGCTGGAGGAAGCTGGCCAGTTGTGTAGGATGCCCACTTTAACCTTCCTCCCTTTACTGCTGTTCCTTCTCTCAACTTCCTGTCTCCCTGAAGAAGATCCTGCCTGCTGTATCTCCCCTCCCAGCCTTACCTATGTATCTTCACTCAGGACAAAGCCAGGTGGTGGATGAGGCTGCTATGCCTCCCACTTCCAAGTCCTGAGGGATCTTATGCCATGAAATAAGTCACTAATTTTATGCTGTCATTAGTTCAGAGCAGAGAAATACCAGCAAGGTCTGCCCTTTGCAGGTCTTTCCCCTTCTGCCTTCCCCAAGGTTGTTACATCAAGGGCAGGGCTACATATTACTCCTAAACCTGATCAAGGAAGCAAAGATTAATTAGATCATTGCCTTATCTTGGTTCATTCCTAAAGTAGTAACCAAAATATCGTGGCCAGGTCTTGTTGACTAGTACACATTATCTTGAATTTACTCTAAAGAATATATTGAAACTAAAACATAAGGATGACTGTTTTTTTAACCATGTAAGATTATAATAGCTGAAACCTTAAAATAGTCTATCTATATATTTATATGAGTTCTTCATTTATATTTATATTTACTATATATATTTTAAAGAATGCTTATAACTCAATAAAAATATCAGCAGTCTACAGAAAAATGAGCAAAGGACTCAAATAGGCTAAGTAATCTATGTAGTTAATAAGCAAACA
>NW_011888927.1:4395587-4410959 GCF_000151845.1 Pteropus vampyrus
TACAAAGCTTTCAATTGTTTTGGAGGGGAGAAAAAAGAAACCCTAAACGGATTCAAAGAATACAGGGACTAGAATTTCAATGGAAACCAGATGTTCTCTTTGTGGTTGTATTTTAATAAATATCAGCAGTCAGACCCTAAAACCCACATCTTCAACTGGGCCCAGCCAAAGTGAGTCATCCTCTAATGATTGGACAAAGTACCTGGTTCCTTGTGCATGAGAAACGTAACAATACTAGCAGCTTCAGTTTGTAGAGAATTTGCTGTGTACTGGGTCCCATGTTTAAGCACTCTACCCACCTTATTACATTTCATTCTAAGAAACCTATAGATTGAAAGTTTTCTCCATTATATAAGCAAAAAATTTGAGACTGTGAGAAGTGAATGGCTTGCTTAAGGTCGTCCAGCAGGGATTCAGGCCCAGGGCAGACTCCCCGGCCTGGCTTTTACTTTCCACATTGTGCAGAGGAGAGATATAGAACAGGGTCGTAGCAGGGCTGATGTCCAACTGGTAAACACCAATGTGGCTGCAATGATTTTGTAAATATTAAAATATTTCCACACTAACTGGTGAATAGCTGAGCCCTTAGCTTCTCCCTGCTCCTAGTGCTCTTCCACTCCCCTCTTGCAGGCCCCCTAACCCCCCATGCAGCAATTAGAAGGGCCCTCAGGAGACATTCCAGGGCCTTTCTTCTGGGTAGTGTGCGGATTAGTATGTCTCTGTGTATATCACCCCCGTAGGGAAGAAAATCCCCAGTGAGTGGAGGGCAGAGGCAGAGCAGCTAGCTTTAGAATGTACAAGTTTGCTTGTCATGTTCCATCTCTAGCTACTCTATTTTATACATTAAGCTTTCTGGGCACGCCAGTCGAAAGCTGATCCCATGTTCACTCTTTGCTGCCTCCCAGGGCCCAGTGTAAAAGGTCTGGCCTTTCTGTATTGCCTCTTTTTTCCTGGTGGCACCATGTCCTCACAACCTGCTCAACACTGTCAGCTCCAGGGCACAGCCAAATGTGACCATGGTATTTGGAATTGGGGGGGGGTTTCATCAAATCTTACACATCATTGACTGTGACGTTCACCATTATTTTATGTACCAGAAACAAAGAAAAAACCTACCAACTATACCGTGACACATGATAGTGCTGTGCCATTATGAATCACGCAAGCCTTGTTATTTTGACATTTCTTTCACCTATTCTGAAGGATTTGGCGATTCCTTCTGCCTTCAGTTATGATCGGCAATCCTGCTGCACAGTTCTCCCTAATGAAATATAACGCAGATTCATCTGCTCATGGGTATGTATCTTCCTTTCTTAGGTTCTGGAAAGGCTGTGTTTGGTTTATTACTTTGCTAACAATATGTAAATGTAGTCATTTCTCCTAAGAGGAATATTTGCACTTTTAATACCGAATTCACATTCTACCTGTCGTTTTCATTTTCGGCTATGCTGTATTGAAACTTTTGAAATTTGTCATATCAATGTTGAATCATAATGTAAACATTCTGAATACATTTTAAATGGCGATAAAAATTGTCAACTATCAACTGTACGTATAACTCAATTAAGGTGACAATAATGGGAGCAGCTAGGATTGATTTCATACAAGCACACACAGGGGCAACTCTGTTGTGATCACTGCCTGGTCAACAGTGATTGTAAGATGTCTCCTGATTTCAAATATTTTAAATTTGAAAATGTGCGCATCTTAAAACCGATTAAAATGCACTTTTGTTTATTTGAGGTAAATCAAACTTTTGCAGATTCAAAAAAACTGAGACTCAGAGCAGTTAAGCCCTTCAGAGTCACAGACATCATAAATGAAGGAGTTAGAATTCAAATTCATGTCTATCTGATTCCAGAACCTGAGCTTCTTTCCATATACGTTGATTATTCGAATGGGGAGAAAAGTCATCATACAAGGATATAGAGGACACTATAGGTGCCTTACCTTGTCCCCTTAGCAACCTTTACCAGTTCTGTGCTCCCATCCACAGCGTCTGGGGGCTTCACTCTGAATAGCTTAAACCTGCAACCTTCTTCCAGGAACTACCCCAGGGCTACTGACTGACACTGCCTGACCTGAACACTTCACAGGGCTGAAAGCACAGGAAGTTTTTGTGTTTCCAGGGCAGCCGAAGGCAATGACCGACTAATGCAAGAATAAAAAGCCCAGCTCCTTTGCCTTTGGGCAGCACAGATTCCACGGTGTAACTGACCTTTCAGGATTTCCCCTAGGATCAGGCTGAGGCCGGGACTTCCCCAGCCTGGCTTCTGGCTTCTTTCCCTTCCTTGTCCAGCTTCCTCACTCTCTTACTGCTTTCTCCTTGGAGCCATTCCTTAATCCATTACTTGCACACAAATCCTCATCTCAGGGTCAGCTTCTGGGAAATCCAACCCAAGACAATGAAGAAATTTACGAGTAAGGCAGCATTTTGCATGGCACCATAATGTGATAGAATATGCTAATCGAGGCAAGCCGTTATCACTTTTCCGGTGCTTGAGCAAGTCTTGTATTTCCTGAGTCTCGCTGTTACAGTTCTGACCAAGTAACTTGACTTCCACCTTCAGGTTCTAGGAGCTTTAGGTCTTGTTAAGTCCTGTCCCCTCTGGGTCCCAGGTGAGATTTCTTTAGACTCCTCATCCTAGTGATTCCAGAACCTGAGCTTCTTTCCATATACGTTGATTATTCGAATGGGGAGAAAAGTCATCATACAAGGATATAGAGGACACTATAGGTTATTAGCATATTATCGATTAGCATATATCGATTAGCATATTCTGTCACATTTATCCTTTGCCACATAAAACATCAGCTACTGGGCTGGAGGCTTTCTGAAACTGCCCCTAAGAATCCCATTTTCACTCTTGTCACTATTCAGGGCCAAATCTAGATTATACTGAAGCCTGTGTCCCTGGACTCTACATTTGGAATCAGTTAAGTCTAGATCCTTCTCTCTTCTGATAAACATTACGATTGGTGTCACACAGTGCCGGAACTGCTGGAACCGGAAGAGCACTGAAGGATCATCTGGCCAACCAGAGAGGGAAAGTGACTTGCTCAAAGTCAAAAATAGAGTTGGGAAACTATGTTTAGAAACCAGTTTTGTTTCTTGAATGGCTATACACTTAGCTCTGGAGTTAATATATTTCCAAATAATGACACAGAACGAATCTGCTTTCAAGGAGGAAAATTTTCTCCATCTTATGTGATAAATTCAAATCCTATTTATATCTAAGAATACCTAAACTGTTCTCCCTTAAATATAATATTCCAAGTCCTTCATACTTACCTTTCAATGCAGAAACCTAACCACCTCGTATCTGGGATGCCCTAGAAACTTCAGTTTACTTCCCAGGCAGAGACAAAGTACTTTCTTTGCTTGTGCCTGCGTAGTGGAAGAGCTCCCTCTGAATTCTGTCTTCACCTCAGAATTTGACCCCTACTAGCTTTTCCCACTAAAGGGAGGGGAAGGAAAGCCCAGAAAGGTCATTAACTGAAAAGAATAACACTCCAGATTTGTGGTATGGTGTCGCCCCATTTGAAATCTTCTGTTGCTTAGATATGACACATAAGGTCATGACCTTGAAACATTTAATAGAGCATGGGTAGGCAGTAAAATGATCTGCTCCAATAGTAAACTGGTACTGGCTGCTTTGACAGTTACATAACTGTCAAACTGGCTGCTTTGACAGTTACAGTGACATTGTTGCATTCTAGTGTAGTTATAATTATGGCTAATTTGTTTAGTATTATCTGAAGACTTCTTTCAAGTATGCCACTGATATTCAAAATGTCCTGCAGACCAAGAAGGTTCAGAAGTGCCTGCATAATGCTTTCTTTAGGTCAGTTGCAATGCACGCCACTGCTTAATGTTATTGGTGGAAATTTCTGGAACACATGCAGGCCAACAAGATATTAATGTGTAAAAAAAATCTGCTTTAGTCATGGATAATCCCAGTTACTGTCTTCTTTTTGTACATTCTGAATAGGCAGTTGGTAGAAGCAGGGAGAAAAGACCCATTTTTCTTCTAAAGGAATTCTCAAATGCCCTTTCTGTCATTTGCCCAAAATTGGCACTGAATCATTTGAGGTTAAGTCTATTTTCTCTTCCTAATTCCAGTTATATATTCTCTAACTTACCTATTTTTTATTGAATTAGGGTTGATGAGTTATATTTTTTCTAGTCAATTATCCACTTATTCTATTTTCAGGTTTATTGCCAAAAAGTTGTTTTTAGAATTCTCTTATTTTTAAAAGGTCTTTGTTGAATTTGCATTAATGTTCTACTTTTATTCATAAGATTGTCTATGCTTTCTCTTTTTATTTTTTTTTTACCAATATGTCAGGGTTTTGTCTATTTTTTTTTTTTCCACGTCTTCTAAAAGAGCCAAATTTTGGCTCTGTTGATTTTCTTTACTTTGGCTTCTTTATAATCCATCTTTATACCACATCCCTTGGCATGCATTGCAATATTTCTATGTGAAAACTCCCCTAATAACTCAAAGCTGTTGCCCTGAATAAATGAAAAGTAATGAAAAGTCCCCTTGTCTGGAAAAACTTTTAAAAATTTCCTGTGTGGGTGTATTTCCTTATTTTCCATCCACTTCTCTAAACTCATTTTAATATTGTTGCTTGAATTCAATTTGAACAATACTTACCCTAATTATGGTTTCTTTCCTCTAAGTTTTATCGCTGTTCAAAATCTGAAGCATAGTGAGAAAGTCCTACTTCAAGGGCAATAAGCGAAGATCTTCCTTTATTCAGAAAAGCTCAGGCTCAAGTTGAGCTCCGAGAGATGATTAGAATTTGGCTATCGAGTGGAGGCAGTGGTATTCTGGGCAGGGCTTGAAGGTGATATGTGTGTGGGCAAGATGACCTCAAAAAAACCCAACCAAACAAACAAACCAACCTTGGAGATTCAAAGTCATCTCCTTCAATCAGCCTCATCTTGACCCTGTTGTCTCTGGTCCTTTGCACCCTCAGGCCATCTATCAAAGTCTCAAATTAATGCTACTCTCCCTCAGCACAGGGGCTTTAAACATGCTCTTCCCTCTGCTTGAGACTCTCTTCCTTGTCCCTGCCCCCTATTCCTACTTTAATTGTATTCCTCTCATATATATCTGTGTACACTCTGTCTTGTCTTCATGAACACTTTTCTGATCACCACCAAAGAATTCAAATTCCCCTACTTATCATCTATGTAACTTATCATCTATGTAATTTTAGATTAATTATGTGATTTTTATGACTAATGTGCATCTCCCTCTCTAGAATGTAAACTCATTGAAGGTGTGGAGGTTCAGAGATAGTCACCCCAGATACGCTTCTGTGATATGCAGATCATTTTGAGCTAAGGGCAGTGTTAGCTGCAGGCTCAGGAGAAACTTCTGCTCCTCCCTTGACTACCTAGAAGACCATGAATTAGGGGCCTTCCCCATAATGGAAGATTATCAGAGATAATTGTTTTTAGCCTGTTTGTAGGGTAGGGCAAACTTCTATTTATTAAACATCTGCTCTTCTTATTGTCCTGCTATGACACTTTGAAGCCCCCAAGGTGTATTACCTCATCCCTAGCTCAGAATGTCTTATATACCCATGCTCCCTTTCTATCTCTGAACCTTTCAAGTATGTGATATCTCTGACTTTCTCGTGTATACAAGGTTCTCATATATGTATATGTATTAAATTTGATTATTTTCTCTGTCTCATGTCTGTTTGATCCTTAGACCAGCCAAAAGAACCACAAGGGTAGAGGAAAGTTTGCTCCTCCCCCACAAGGATGCAAACTATGTCTACTATTTTTTCACTTTAGCGCAGTGCCTTACAAAGAGTAGGCACTCGGTAACAGTTGTTTAATTTACTCTCATTTGCTAGTTAGTTAACACATAGCTGAACAGTGTAGAGATCTACAAAGTTCATCTCTAATGACATAATGTCTGGATGAGAGCTACTTGATGCAGGATTGGTCAGAATTTTGGAGACTCAAGTTATTCCCACTTACTAAAAGAAACAAAGAAATGCAAAACCGACTTAGAAAAATTATGCTATTTTAAATGGTTACATTGAGGCAATTAACACTTTAACACCTACAACACAATACAATATGATTGTGCTACTCACAAGATAATTGTAGGACTTATTAAATTATTCTTTCATAGTATGTGCAGGCAGTATAGACTAATTAGTTAATATACAGCTGAACAGTGTGGAGATCTATAAAGTTCAAGCATAAATGCATATCTTTCTTCAATCCCATTATCATGTTTCTTGGTTCTACGAATGGTCTCCTCCACTCATGTCCTTTGTGAAAATGATGCCTAAACTGAACCCCCTCTTGTCTACCCTCACCCCATGAAAGGACCAGGCTTGACCAAGGATATTAACCTATCCAAAGAAAAAGCCAGATAGAAGGCTATTCGCTCATCCTTAGAAAAGGAAGAGACAAGGAGATAGACCTTGGCAAGTTCTTTCCCACACAGCATATACCCTGACCTGGGAACACCCCTGTGTGGCAGGTCAAGCCCTATAGGTGAGTTGGAAGTATCCAGGTATCATAGCTTCATGATACTATCGTCTCCTGTGGCCCTGAATGTAGACTCACCAAACAAAATGTGATTATAACCTGATTTCTAGTGTTCATAGCGCTATGATCCAGGTAATCTCCTATTAATTCCACTCACCTGCCTTTTAGTGTCATTTAGTGTCCCTACTCCCAGCAATTCTGAGAATAACTGAACTACCAGACAATTTCTCAGTCATGAAGGTATGTTAAGGGATTTAGTAAATATAAAAAATATTGGATAAAATGTACTCCAAAAGTATAGGTAGATTGCACATAGACTATGAATGAGAATTCCTGGGTTAACATAAATCTTTAAAGGCTGTTCACTCATCTATTATTCTTTATAGAGGAATAAGGAACCTTGAGATGTGCTTGCCTTTGTGTTTAGTTTATGTATTATTTGTCTAGGAATAAATGTATTAAAGTTGAGTGTCCACAGACTCTTTTACTCACTGAAGATGATTCTAAGTCTGGCAGCTGCCACCTCTCCTTTTCCTTTGAGAGCTAAGGAGTACTCTGTTTTTGCTAGGTTAGTTTCTGGGCCTTGTGATGCAGGTCTGAGACAATAGTAGAAAATGGAATATAGAAAAGACGGGTTGCAGGTATTTTCACAGAAGAAAGCCAAGATTTCCTCACCAGAGTGAAAAAGGAGGGAAAATAAAAGAGAAGAAAGATAGGAGAGTTCAGAAACTGAGAACTTTGTCTTTTCTGAAGAGTTTTGTAATTGAAAAGTCAGAGAGAATATGGACTTGAGATACAATTCTTTTCTATGTGGAAGACACAGAAAGTGGCGGAGGTGAGAGAGAGGGTTTTTAAAAAACAGTGTTTTGTTTTGTATTAAAAATATACTTCCCTATTCTTGATGCTTTTCGAGAGAAATGATGGTAATAATTTTATTGGCGTTAGTTTGGTCTGAAGACTGTTGTTTTGAGTGCCAAACTACTGTGAGATTGGGCTTCTTGGGACTCGGTTCTATCTGAGTTAGAATTAGATATTGGAATAAGGCTGTTGTTTCCTTGTTGAATAGCCTTTCTTCTTTCCCCAGGCTTTGGCTCTTCTGTCCTGATTTGATCAGATTATAACCATCCAGGAAATTGTTGGTCTGGATATAGCTTAGTGTCTTAGTCTAGGTCCTCCCAAAGCAGATCTGGAGGCAAAGATTTGAGTTCAGGTAGATTATTTGCAGATTCAATCCCAAGGGAAGTGAAACAGGGAAGTAACAGCCACTACATGGATGTGGTCACTGAGACAGGCACTGCTATAGGTGACTGATGCTCATTCCTGTGGGACTTTCTGAGGAGCTTTATGAAATATGTCTTAAAACTTGTTTCCTCTCAGGGAACAAAAAGGGAGGGCATTTACCCACTGGCTCTGATCTTCTCTTGGTCAAGGTGGCCTCGTTGGTTTCAGTTGTTCTGGGCTTTTGGCTGGTGCCTGCCTGAGAGTTGAGCAATGTTAAAAGATAAACTGAGGCACATTAAAAATGTTTGAATATATTTGCACAAAAATGAATTCAAATCAGGCAATGCCAAACTGGAAGTGGTTAGGAGCACTCTGCCAACAGGAGCTGGAAGAGAGGTATTTATAGAGAAGATGCAGAAGCAAAGCAAGGAAATTATTTGATAGACTATACAGCTTAAAGCCTAGTTGTCTGTTTGTGATTGGTTGTCCTTAGGATTTGATTTTGTAACCTTGAGCATTGACAGGCTTAGATTTTGGTTTGTTTAGTAGGCCACATGGCATTAGAGCCACCTCAGTCTCTAATGGCATCCTTGTTTAATTAATCTAAGAGCAGGTTCTCTTGGACATTTTACTTCACATGGTTAGAGAAGCCCCCAGGCATAAAGCAAAAGGCCCTTGCTGTGGAACAGTCGCCTGGGGCTGTACTTGCTCAGAGCTGGTCACAGGGTGCTCAGAACTGCTTGTCCCAGCAGTGGCTTGTAAAACAGCAAGTAGAAGAATGGAGATTCTTGGGAAATGGCAGTGTGCCTGCTGAACTGTATATGTCAAGGAGAGCAGAGGAAGAAGAGAATGGTGAATGAGACTGTATAGTCTTGTGGGCTTAGCCAAAGAATATGGACTTCATCCTGAAAGCAAGCAATGAAGAACCAGTGAAAAGTTGATGCAAAAGAGTGACCTAATCAGATTTGTGTTTTAGAAAAAAAAAGATAACACTGGTCACAGTATGCAGGATGGATTAATGGGGATGTGTGACATGTAAGGGTAAGGTGGGAGTTGTTATGGAAATTAGAAGACCTGTTAGCCAATACAAACAGTCCAGATGAGAGACTATGAGATCTGAAATAAGACTCTGGCAGGTGGAGGTTTACTGAGAGAGAGGTTGAAAAAGGAAAAGCTAGCTGCTCGTGAACTGGTCGAGTGATGGGCATGTGACCCAGGGTGAGTAGAGTCTCATTCACTTTGAATTATAAGTTTTGTAAGATGTGACCCCAAAGATACTGGCTGCCTTGTTCTAACACCTTGTGGAGAGATTGTATCTGAGCTCCTTTTAAACATTTTGATTATTGTCAAGGTAAACACATTTTCAATACCTAATAATTAATGTACATCATTGTTTTTATTTTTGTTTTTGTTTTTTCTCTTGGAGCTGCAAGAATGTGCCAGTACACATCAGATGCTGAGGGGTATGGCGTTTGTGTGTGTGTGCATGCATGCATGTGTGTGTGTGTGTGTGAGTGTGCACGCGCGTGCACATGAGCGAGAGAGAAAATGATTTGATACTGTGGAGTTCTTGTACCCCGTCTACCCCCAGGCCTGCTCTAACTCTGCTTTACAAGGTTTGATGGTTCATTTATACAAATATGTAATTTTCCCTTTTGGCTTAAGCTGCTTGAGTAAAGTTTCTCATAATCAAGAGTCCTGACTAAAATAACATTTTTGTGCCTAAATCTTTTTTCTATTTTAAATTATTTCCTTAGCGTACATTCTTTCAAGGGAAAGTAAGAGCTCCAAAATTATCACCAGTTTACGCCATCTCCAGAATTGTATAAGAATAACTTATTTCACCATACTCTTACAAGTATTAAGTAATAAAATTTTTCTAATCCTTTGTTAGTTTCTCAGGTTAAAAAAATCTTTGCTTAAAATTACTTATTTTTATTACTAGTGAGGTTGAAAATATTCCAATCTATTCATTTTGTACCTTTTTTGGGGGACTTGGTTAATTAAATCTTTTACCTATTATCTTTACTGGAGTCCAAATTTTAAAAAAAATCAATTTGTATGGTTTTTTTTCCTAGATAAAAGACTATCAACTTGCTTGTTATATTTATTTCAAATGTTTTCTGCAGCTTTGTTACTTGCTCTTAATTTCGTTTATTGTTCTTTTGGAGATATAGAGATTATAAAATGTTATATACTTAAGTTTGTTTTTTCTTTCCTAACTCTTAAATACAGTAGAAAGAACAGCAGACCTATTTTCTGCTTGTTTGCCTTATATATTGGCTACAAAAAATTTTTTTCAAAGTAATGACTTTAAAAAGTAGAAATCTTACAGAGCATGGCAGCCATGAGGCCCTGCCTGGACCTCACTTCAAGAAGGCGCTCACCTTTCAGCTATGAGGCACAGTGAGCTGGCTCTCTCTAGTTGTGACACCCTCAGGATCTGCCACAGAATCTGAGCAGAGGCCACTCTTCCCAGGCAGCTCCCAGCCAGTAACTGAGCACAGCAAGGGCACTAGGCCTGGCCATTTCTGCCAACACAGAGCTCCTCCACGAGCAGTTTGCGTGCTGGAGCACCCTGTTGGATTATGTGAAACTTCCTCAGAGGTGTGCTACAGTCTGGAGCTTTTTTTCCCCAGCTTTCCTTGATTCCTTCTCTTCTTTCATAGGGTGAGACTGACACTGAGGTTCTCCTGTTCCCTCTTCCCTTTATTTTCCACAGGCATCACCCTAACCGAATCTCTGGCACCTTAGCCTCATTTTGACATCTGCTCCTGGAGGACACAAATGATAGTTATTATTAAACAATGAAGTGGTTCAGAGAAATACAACAGAGAAAACAACAAATCAAACAAAATCCTACCATTTGAACATATCTATCAGTGCATAAAATAGATGTAGCTGGGTAGATTGAAAGAAGCAGAAGGGATTTAGGCTTGTCCTGTTCACCACTCATCCTCACATCTAGAACAATGTCTGGCATAGAAACAAATGGACAGATCAAATAGTTTTCTAAAAATGGGATGGTGCCACATATTTTCCATTAAATAAAAACAATGTTGGGCTTAATTTCACTTGACTTTATCTAAAGGAAAAGCTTTAGTAAAACTTAAGGAATTTCTGAACCTCAGAAAGAATTTCTACCACAAAAAGTAATGGTTTCTAGTAGGATCACTCCAAGATGAAAATGTTTTTCAAAAAAAAAAATTAATAAATTTTATTTGACATTTTCAATCATTTTTCTAGATAAACTTTTGAATCCTGTCATCATCCCTCAAAAAAATTCCATGAAATATAAAAAGTGGAAGTATGTTAAATCTATACATTTATTTGTGATAAATTATTGACCTTACAACAGATTTTTTTTTTTAGATTTTACAAATCTAAGAAGATAATACATTTCTGCATTTATGCAAATCTATATATCTCTTCGACCTGGATTTACATTTAAAAAAATTATACCATGTAAATCTCTTACAAAATTATTTCTACTCCTAAATATTTTATGGTTTTTGAGGATGTAAATAGCATTTACAAACAATTGTATGATAATTTCGGACAACAGAGCCTGTTGCTCACATGAATTATCCAGACAGTGAGACCCTCAGAAGACTGAGGGAGTTTGCATAAAGAACAGTCATAGAAACACATCCTGGTTAGATGGTGTCCTGCCACCTGTCCTCGGCAGCGTGTTCCCAGATGATCCCTGGGCCCCGACCCCCATTTTCGTCTAGCTGATCTTTTCCTAATTGGTAGAACATTCTTCCCACCAAAGGGGCTAAATGCTGGACTTTTTTTTTTTTCCATCTCCCTTGCAATGAGAACCTGGACATGTGACTCAAACTAGCCATTGAGTTATAAAAGGAAAACTACTGATTATCTAAGAAAGACTTTTTTTTCCCCTCTAATAAAAGAGAGACAAGTAGGAAGAGAGCCCATTCCTTCACTTTCTTCCTGTCTCTGAGTGTGAGAATGTGATGCTTGGAGCTGTGGCAGTCATCTTGCAACCATGAGAGGAAAGTTAGGAGAACTTCATAAAAGCCATTCCAGAGACCCAACATCATCATGTCATTGCATCTTCCAACTCTGGAATCACCTAATGGAATAAAATGTTATCGTTTGTGTGTCTTGTCACATGCAGCCAAAAGTATATTAACTGATATACTTTCCGGATCTGATTTGGCCTCTTTCAGCTCTGTGTCATATAACCCATTTTTATTTTTGTTTTTATTTTATTTTAATTTTATTTATTTTTTTTAAACATTTTATATTTTTACTCCCTCCCCGCCCCCCACATTCCTCCCCCTTCCCCTGGTGACCACTAGTCCTTTGTCCATGTCCATGAGTCTCTGTTTGTTTGTCCTGTTCATTTATGGCTTTTAGGTTTATATCCCACATATAAGTCATATCGTGTGTTTTCAACTTTTTCTGTCTGGCTTATTTCACTTAGCATGATTATTTCAAGGTTCATCCATGTAGTTGCAAATGGCAGTATTTCATCTCTTCTTATGGCTGAGTAATATTACATTATATATGTACCATAGCTTCTTTATCCAATCATCTATCATAGGACACTTCGGTTGCTTCCATGTCCTGGCCACTGTGAATAATGCTGCTATGAACATCAACGTGCAAATATCTTTTGGGATATGGGTTTTCAAGTCTTTGGGGTAAATACTCAGTAGAGGGATTGCTGGATAATGTTTTCCATAGTGGCTGTACCAATTTGCAGTGTATGAGGGTTCCTATTTCTCCACATCATCTCTAACATTTGTTATTACTTCTCTTGTTGATTATAGCCATTCTAACAGATATGAGATGGTATCTCATTGTGGTTTTGATTTGCATTTTCCCTAATAGCTAGCAATGTTGAGCATCTTTTCATATATTTGTTGGCCATTTGTATGCCCTCTAGGGAGAAGTGTCTGTTCAGGTCCTCTGCCAATTTTTTGATTGGATCATTTTGTTGTTGTTGTTGTTGTTATTGAGTCATATGAGTTCTTTGTATATTTTAGATATTAGGCCCTTATTGGAAGCGTTGCTTGCAAATATATTTTCCCATTCGGATGGTTGTCTCTTTATCTTGTTGATAGTTTCTTTTGCCGAGCAGAAGCTTTTTAGTTTGATGTGGTCCCACTCATTTATTTTTGCTTTTAATTCCTTTGCCTTCGAAGTCAAATTCATAAAATCCTCTTTAAGTCCAAAGGTCCTTGAGTTTCGTTCCTATGTTTTCTTCTATGCATTTTATTGTTTTAGGTCTTATGTTCAGGTCCTTAATCCATTTTGAGTTAATTTTGGTGTGTGATGGTAGACAACAGTGTAGTTTCGTTCTTTTGAAGATGGCTTTCCAGTTTTCCCAACGCTATTTATATAAGAGGCTTTCTTTTCTCCACTGTATGTTTTTGGCTTTTTTTGTCGAAAATTATTTGCCCATATAAATATGGGTTTTCTTCTGGACTCTCAATTCTGTTCCACTGGTCAGTGTGTCTGTTTTTCTGCCAATACCACGCCGTTTTGATTACTGTCGCTTTGTAGTATAATTTGAAGTCAGGCAGAGTGCTGCCTCCAGCCTTGGTTTTTTTTTTCCTCAGGATGACTTTGGCAATTCGGGTCTTTTGTGCTTCCATACAAATCTATTTTGTTCTGTTTTTTTAAAAACTGCCGATGAGATTTTGATGGGGATTGCATTAAATCTGTATAATGCTTTTGGTAATACGGCCATTTTAATAATGTTGATTCTTCCAATCCAAGAACACGAATTATCTTTCGATTTTTATCTTCTTTCATTTCTTTTAACATTTCTTTTTCATTATGTAGCGTTAGATTTATTCCTAGGTATTTTATTTTTTTGTTGCAATGGCAAAAGGAATTAATTTTACCACTTCCTTCCCTGACACTTCGTTATTAGAGTATATAGGAATGCCATGGATTTTTGAACATTGATTTTTGTATCCAGAAACTTTATGGTATTTGCTTATTGTTTCCAGTAGTGTTCTTGTGGAGTCTTTAGGGTTTTCTATATAGAGAATCATGTCATCCGCAAATAGTGACTTCTTCCTTTCCAATTTGGATGACTTTTATATCTTTCTCTTGCCTGATTGCACTCTCTAGGACCTCCAAAGTTATATTGAATAAGAGTGGTGGTAGTGGACAGTCTTGCTTTGTTCCTGATCTTAGAGGAAAGTTTTTAGTTTTTCACCATTAAGGATAATGTGGGCTGAGGGCTTGTCATATATGGCCTTTATTATATTAAGGTACTTTCCTTCTATACCAATTTTGTTAAGTGTTTTGATCATAAATGGATGCTATATCTTGTCGAAGGCTTTTTTTCCATCTATTGATATGATCATATGATTCTTATTTTTAAATTTGTTTATATGATGTATCACATTAATCGATTTGCATATGGTGAACCATCCCTGTGCCTCTGAGATGAAGCCCACTTAATCGTGGTGTATAATCTTTTTAATATGTTGCTGTATTCGGTTCGCTAGTATCTTATTTAGGATTTGTAAATTTGTGTTCATGAGAGATATTGGTCTGTAGTTTTCTTTTTTGGTGTTATCTTTCCCAGGTTTTGGTATCAGGGTAATATTGGCCTCACAAAATGAGTTGGGAAGTATTGCCTCCACTTCAATTGTTTGGAAGAGTTTGAGGAGAAAGGTATTAAATCTTCTTTGAATGTTTGATAGAATTCACTGGTGAAGCCATCTGATCCTGGACTTTTACTTTTTGGAGGTTTTTGATGATTGTTTTAATTTTCGTACTGCTGATTGGTCTATTTAGATTTTCTAGTTCTTAATTCAGTCTAGGAAAGTTGCATTTTTCTAAGTACTGGTACATTTCTTCTAGGTTATTAAATTTGATGTTATATACTTTTTCATATTCTTGTATGACATTTTGTATTTCTGCAGTGTCTGTCATAATCTCCCCTTTCATCCCTGATTTTGTTTATTTGTGTCCTTTCTTTTTTTCTTTAGTGAGTCTAGCCAGAGGTTTGTCAATTTTATTTACCTTCTCAAAGAACTAGCTCTTTGTTGCATTTATTTTTTCTGTCATTTTTTTGTTTTCAATTTCATTTATTTCTGTTCTAATTCTGATTATTTCTTTCCTTCTGCTGACTTTAGGCTTCATTTGTTCTTCCTTTTCTAGATTTTTAAGATGAAGCATTAGGTTGTTTATTTGGGCTCGTTCTTGTTTTTGGAGATAGGCCTGTAATGATATGAACTTTCCTCTTATGACCGCTTTTGCCATGTCCCAAAAGTTTTGAGAGTTTGTACTATCATTTTCATTCATTTCTATCTTTTTTTTGATCTCTCTTTTTATTTCTTCTCTGACCCAGTTATTCTTCAGTAGTATGTTGTTTAATCTCTATATATTTGTGGTTCTTCCTGATTTCTTTCTGCAGTTGATCTCTAGTTTCAGAGCATTATGAACAGAGAATATGGTTGGTACGATTTCAACCCTCTTATATCTGTTGAGGCTATCTCTGTGTCCTAGTATGTGGTCAATCCTTGAGAATGTTCCATGTGCACTAGAGAAGAATGTATAAGCAGCTATTTTGGGATGGAAGGCTCTATAAATGTCAATTATGTCCAGTTGGTCTAATGTATCATTTAAGGATG
>NW_011888927.1:4411009-4427730 GCF_000151845.1 Pteropus vampyrus
TATTAAATCTTCTTTGAATGTTTGATAGAATTCACTGGTGAAGCCATCTGATCCTGGACTTTTACTTTTTGGAGGTTTTTGATGATTGTTTTAATTTTCGTACTGCTGATTGGTCTATTTAGATTTTCTAGTTCTTAATTCAGTCTAGGAAAGTTGCATTTTTCTAAGTACTGGTACATTTCTTCTAGGTTATTAAATTTGATGTTATATACTTTTTCATATTCTTGTATGACATTTTGTATTTCTGCAGTGTCTGTCATAATCTCCCCTTTCATCCCTGATTTTGTTTATTTGTGTCCTTTCTTTTTTTCTTTAGTGAGTCTAGCCAGAGGTTTGTCAATTTTATTTACCTTCTCAAAGAACTAGCTCTTTGTTGCATTTATTTTTTCTGTCATTTTTTTGTTTTCAATTTCATTTATTTCTGTTCTAATTCTGATTATTTCTTTCCTTCTGCTGACTTTAGGCTTCATTTGTTCTTCCTTTTCTAGATTTTTAAGATGAAGCATTAGGTTGTTTATTTGGGCTCGTTCTTGTTTTTGGAGATAGGCCTGTAATGATATGAACTTTCCTCTTATGACCGCTTTTGCCATGTCCCAAAAGTTTTGAGAGTTTGTACTATCATTTTCATTCATTTCTATCTTTTTTTTGATCTCTCTTTTTATTTCTTCTCTGACCCAGTTATTCTTCAGTAGTATGTTGTTTAATCTCTATATATTTGTGGTTCTTCCTGATTTCTTTCTGCAGTTGATCTCTAGTTTCAGAGCATTATGAACAGAGAATATGGTTGGTACGATTTCAACCCTCTTATATCTGTTGAGGCTATCTCTGTGTCCTAGTATGTGGTCAATCCTTGAGAATGTTCCATGTGCACTAGAGAAGAATGTATAAGCAGCTATTTTGGGATGGAAGGCTCTATAAATGTCAATTATGTCCAGTTGGTCTAATGTATCATTTAAGGATGGTATTTCCTTATTGATTTTCTGTTTAGATGATCTGTTCATATCTGACAGTGGGGTATTTAAGTTCCCTGCTATGATAGCATTTTGATCTGTTTCTCCTTTTAGTTCTGTTAGTAATTGCTTTACATATTTCGGGGCTCCCTGATTGGGAGCATAGGTATTAATAAGTGTTATGTCTTCTTGGTGCATGATTCCTTTTATCATTATGAAGTGTCCCTCAGTATCTTTCTTTACCTTTTTTATTTTAAAGTCTATTTCATCCGATATTAGTACCACTACTCCTGCTTTTCTCTGAATGCCATTTGCTTGAAATATCATTTTCCACCCTTTCACTTTGAGTCTATATTTGCCTTTGGAGCTGAGATGTATCTCCTGGAGGCAGCATATGGTTGGGTTTTGTTTTTTGATCCATTCTGCAACTTTGCCTTTTTATTGATGAGTTCAGTCCATTTACATTTAGGGTAATTATCGAAATCTGAGGTCTTCTTATAGCCATTTTATCTTTTGCTTTCTGGCAGCTCGGTGTTTCCATTGCTTCCTTGTCTTTGTGCTTCTGTTTTCTTTATTTTTGTTGGCTTTTGTGGGTTTTCCCTCTGGTCCTTCTTGTTTTATGTTATATATTTCAGTTCCGAATCTTTGGCAGGTGGTTAACATTACAAATATGTAAAGGGTAGTTATATCTATACAGTCGTCTCTTTTCTTCTGCATGTGCCTTATCTCCATTCCCCTTTGTGAATTTGGATCTTTGAATTCTCCCCTTTTCAGTCATTGTTATCTCAGTTTGTCCCTATGTATGCTGAACGTTGATTACTATCTTGCTACAGCAAATCTCTTCTAATTTTTAAGCTTATAATGCCCTGTTCCTAGTAAGGGTTGCACTTCTCTGCTTTTTTCAGCCTGTTAGTCACCTTACTCCTAATTATGTATTTTTTTTTTTTTTTGTCATTTTGTTTTAGGTGAGCTGACTCAGTATTTCCTGTAGTGCAGGCCTTGTAGTGGAGAATTCTCTCAATTTTTGTATGCCTGGAAAGGTCTTTATTTCTAAAGGAGAACTTATCTGGATACATTATTCTTGGCTGGTAGTTCCTTTCATTTAATAGTTTGAATATTTGATTCCACTCTTTTCTGGCTTGTAAGGTTTGTGCTGAGAAGTCCGATGATAATCTAATCGGTTTTCCTTTATAGGTACCGTCTTCTTTTCCTTGCCTGCCCTGAGAATTCTGTCTTTGTCGTTAATTCTTAATAATTTTTATACAATGTGTCTTAGCGAAGGTCTTTTTGGGTTGAAATAATTGGGTGTTCTATTGCCTTCTTGAATTCTATGCTTCAGCTCATTCCTTAGATTTGGGAAATTCTCGTCAACTATTTGTCTGAAAATGCTTTCTAATCCCTGCTCCTTTTTTTTCGCCTTCGAGAATTCCCATTATTCTTATGTTTCCTTTCCTGATGGTATCAGCTAGTTCTTGTATTTCTCTTTCATTATTTTTCATTCTTCAGTTTCTCTCTTCTTTATTCTGATTTATTTCTAGATTTCTGTCTTCGATATCATCGATCCTTTCCTCCATTTGGTCGGCTCTATTTCCCAAGCTTGTTATTTCATTTTTCAACTCTTGCAGTGTGTGTTTTTTTAATCTCCAGGAGGTCTATTCAATTCTTTTTGAGGGTTTCACTCTCCGTGCCAAAGAGCTCACTCTGCTCATCCAGTTTTTTTTTCATTTCCAGAAATTGTTGATATGATTCATTTCAGATCTATTGAGTTTTTTCAGAAGTACCATCCTGAATTCTCTATCATTTAAGTTGCATATTTCTATGTCTGTAAGCTTATTTTTTAGAGATTTTTCTCTTTCTTTTTGAGATGCCTTGTCACCTCGGTTGTTCATGTTGTTTAATGGACTATTTCTCCACTTGGGCATTAATGGAAGTGTATTCTGCTTTTTTTTTTTTTTCCAGAAAGAAGATTGATTTATTATGGTTTCTAGCCTATTGCAAATAAGGCGTTTTTCTTTTGGCTTCCAGTAGGTGGCTTCTAAGACTCTTGGATCCCCGCTTTATATCAAGACTTAATAATGTCTTTTTTTCTTATAGATGTTTAATCATGCTCGCTACCCTCAGTCTCAGTTCCTGTCAGTGTTAGAGACAGTTTCGGTAGTGTTTGCTCCGATTCCTCTGGGGCTCTGCAGTGTTCATTCTCAGAGGATATGGAGGGAGGAGCCCTCTGGGTTGGGAGATGGGGGCTGCAGCTTAGCCTTGGTTTTGTAACCATGGCTGGTAAAAATCAACTGTTGTTTCTCTGCTGTCCCTGCTTTTCTAACATTCCCTTTTCTCTGCCTTCTGCCCTGATGACTGGGCATTGCCACCAGCCACAGGAAGCTCACAGCTCTCCTAGGCAGGGCTGCTCAAGGAAGTCGCCGCACCTTGTCCTCTCCCCCTCCTCCTACAGGGAGCTCCGGATGCGAGAGACAGCTTCTTTATTTTTCCCAGTCCACTGCCCTGACACTTGGGGTTCCAACCTGTGGTAGTTCTTATGCGCAGATCTCATGCTCAAATGTGCGGTTTGAATGTTTTTTGATGAATTTTAGATGTTCAGTTTATTGTTGTTTCAAAGGGAGAGATCTGGGGACGAATCTCACTCCTCTACGTTTCTGACAGTACTCCAATAATTTTTTTTTCCCTTTAGCTTGTTATTATTTTTTTAATGTTGAATAGAAGCAGTGATAGCTGCCCTCCTGGCTTTCTTCCTGAATTTAAAGAAAATGCTTTTAACCTTTTATGATTAATTAACAGATTTGCTTTTAATTTTTTTTGGTAAACGCCAAATGTCACATTCAGAAAGTTCTCTTCTACTTTTTTATTTTTAGGGTTAGGAGTTGTTTTGTAATCATCAATGGGTGCTGAGTTTATCAAATGCTTTTTCTAGATCTATTGAGTACCTATTTTTTTAAAATTAATTTTTAAAAAATTAATTTTTGGTTAACAAAATCCAGTAAGTTTCAGGTGTACAATTTAACAGTAAATGTATATACATATATACTGTATTGTGTTTGAGTACTTATTGATGGTGTACTTTTCTGTTTATTTCTTTTGACAATTGCGTATGGTATGAGGAATCATTAGAACAAATAAAATGTATTTGTATTTTTCTTCTTGTTTTTGAATTTCCTTTTCCTTCCATTCTTTGACAATGAGAGCTCAGTTCTGTTCAGCCACACAAAGTTATCAGATTAAAATGAACTTCTTGGCAATAAGTATAGTGGATGCTTCTGGCTGTATCTGAGCTGAAACTGGTTAAGTTGTGTCAATTTACATTCCATCACAGGAAATTCTGCAAGTGGTTTTCTAGCACCAGAGATGAAAGAGAGAGAGGGGAGTGGATGGACAGCCCAATGCTTGGCTTCCATCCTCTCAGTCCCATGCAGTAGATGTGAATTCTCTGAAGAAAAGTGTGGTATTTACATTTCTGCAAATGATATTTGCAACAGCATGCTGTTGGCAAAGTTTGGCTGAAAAGGAAGCCATGGCACTTGGGATAGGCCAGCTTGGGAGGACTGAAGACTGTTATTGGGCAGGATATTTTCTCTCTGAACTTCAGCAGGACATTGGCCAAGCCATGGGGCTGGCAGAAGATAGCAGAAGCTCAACAGACTCAGTGGACACCCAGCAAAGCCCTGAGAGAGAGGGTAGGAGCAGCTAGTTTGTATTGATCTATTCCTGAATACTTGCGAGACACCCTTGTGACTTCTCAGAGTCACTTAGAGTCTGGAATGGAAGTAGAGGGTACTTAGCCAAGAATAATATATTTGGGCTTAAATGCTATTGTAACCTTAGGCTTTTGGAACTTGAGGAATTGTGACTCCATAACCCTACCCGTAATATTCTAAGTACTTGTTTACTTGAGTAAAAGCTTTTGTATGACAAGAGCTGTTGTAAACCTTCATCAAGGCTCCTAAAGCCTTGCTGGTGAGCTATTTGGTGGATTTGATATTTGTCAGTGTATACACACACACACACACACACACACACACACACACACACATATACGTATATATGTGTTATATGTGTGTGTGTGTATATATATATATATATTTTTTTGCCGTGGGTCATGTGCTGGAAATCACACAGCAGAGAAACAGTAAATGTAAAACACATAAGCACATCTTTAGATTCTTTTACTTTGTTCTTGATTTCTTTGCTAATGATGCACCCAGCCACCAGAATGCCAGATACAAAATCTTAATTCATTACTGTTTCTATAAAAATTCATTAATTCATTACTGTTTCTATAAAAGGGTACTTTCTTATGGGTTCTATCATCACTGGTTGATAGCTACATATTCTGAAGACTGGATAGGAATACAAACTGTACCTTTGTGTCTCTGAACATCATTAACTAATTTTCAAGTATTCAGTGAAACTACAGATAGATTTGGTCAAGCACTTTCCCCTGGGTTTTTGAAAACATGTAGATCTTAAGAAATTTATTGCATGTGTTCCTTAGTCATTTACCACTAAATGTTCCAAATCTTGCATTGAAGCAGTTAGACACTGTCCAAAAAAGCTTATTGAACCATTTATGAAACTGCTCCTCTACAAAAACAGGAAGTTACAATATACCAAATGTTAAGTGAATTTGAACTTGAGAAGAGTTGGATTAGGTTCAAAACTTTTGAATTCATAAATCTGAGCAGGTTCTAAATCAAGGCATTGATGAGTCCCCTAGTTTCTAATTATTCTTTCTCTTCTATGTATGTGTATGTGTTGTGTTTATATAGTGCCTACTTCGTATGCACTCTAACATTCAGTGATGAGAAGAAGAAATTTTTGTTTTGATTATATTGGATTTAAGGAGGAAAGACAAACAATCCTGAGGCTATAGACTTAGAAATTCAGAATGCACATTTAATCCTCTGTGAGCAGTGATTTTTGTCCTGTTCTTTGTCACTTGTTAAAGCCAATGAAATGGGAAACATTTAGAATTAATGATTCATTTTAAAAGATATATTTCACAGATTGCTTAACATATTATTGAAAATAGTGCTTTGCAAAGACAAAAAGCATGTGTGGCATGTTATAGACCAATTATACACTAATCCTATCTTTTTTTCTTTTTTGGTTGGAGGTCAGGAGAGAGACTTGGAAATGTTCCAGGACCTGAAAACATAGCAAAAAAACTGACATAACTGCTCTACTCTATGTTTCTTTAGTTGATGAAGTTGTAAAAGATAATTTAGAGAAAGAATTCTTGGAGTATGAAGGTACTAACTTCTTAACAATGTCCTATATATGTTAGAAGAGATCATTTTAGTTCAGTTAATAAAAATTTAACTGAGGGCATATTATGTGACCAGGCATTGACTCTGCTTGGGATATAAAGATGAATTTGAAATGGGCCCTGCCCTACAAATCATCGATATTTAAAGTCCAGTAGTAAGAGCTTATATAAAGAGAAAATTTTGTACAAAGAAGGGCATGATTAACTGTGCCTGGAGCGGTGAGAGAGGATGGCGAGGGAATGGACAGCACCTGACACTGTGCCTGGCACATAGCAGAGGCTCAGTAAATGTTAGTTCCCTTCTCAGCTTCCTTGAAATATAATGTGTTGACCTTTATATGCTAAGACTATGATGCCGCCAGCCAAACATCAAGGGGATATGGATTTAGAATTCCTTCTTTGTGGAGTGATAAGTTAGTACTAATTCTTCTGAATTAAAAATTTTTTGATTCTTCTGGGATCTAGTGACCAATATTTATAAATTACTTACCAGTGTAATGGGCAAACTAGGAGCAGAAAATGGATCCACAAATCAACTTGACCTCTGATGTAAGTGTACCAGCCACATTTACTGAAGGTTCTTCTGTCTTTGTTTCATTTCAGCAACATGGAAGCCTACCAAACTTCTAAAAACAGCACTCATTAAACTTTTCTTAAGCACCCCAAGAGCATAGGTGGGTAAAGACTTATTCATAGGGTTTGGGAGTATGAAGGTTTGGTAGGAGGAGTAGGAGACAGTGTGTAGTAGTCCACTGTAAACACAAAATGTTTGCAGTTTCAGGTGTATTTAAAAGATGTATGCAAATGCTACTGTCCAAGCTATAAGATATCCATTTGTTTATTTAAATATGAAAATACTGTTTCAAGTTACTTTACCAAGTTAAATGATTTAATTCTCCAAATCACCTAGTAAAACTGATGCTCCAAAAGAAATGTGTTTATCCTATGATTTTCTGAGTCTTTGGTACATCATTTTAAATAACTTGTATTAAAGGAAGAAATAATTATATATATCTCACAGATTGTATGACCAGTTAACTAACTTATATCACAGCATTATTACTACATTCTTCATTTCCCACTTGTCCTATCTTTTGAAGCATTCTGGCTGCTATTTGATTTCAGGATGAGACACAGAATCTGTGCTCACTTTAACAGCACAGGCATTAAGGCCTTATGCATGATAGAGCTGAAAAATATCTCTCATGCTTTTCTCCATCACTTTATGATAATGCCATGCCAATTGTTCTCTCTCTCATCTATTCCTTTCCACTTTTCAAAGCATTTTTCATATATATTTTGTCATATCATTCTGTAAGGTATTGATGACAGACGTCCTTAGCCATATTTGACCAGTGATAAACTAAGGATTAGCTAGGTTAAATGATATACTCAAAATCGCATTCATTCAAAAGTATTTACTTTGCATCTGCCATGTACCAGACACTACACAATGAACAAGAAATACGAAGATGAATAAAATACAGTCCCTACCTTACAAGAGTAGTCAGGAAAGTAAACAGGCAATTATAGGATCAAGGGATAAGTACAATAATAGGGGTTAAGCAGAGGGCACTAAACATAAGCCTTAGAGAAACCCCTAATCCAAACTTGGGAGGTGGTACGAGAAAGAGAGAGCTTCATGGGGTAAGTGATATCTAAACAGATCTGAAGGACAAGTAGGATTAACCAGATGAAGATGATATTGGAGCAGGAAACAGCAATATTCAAAATCTCAGAGTGAGAGGAAACATGATGCATCAGGGAAGCTGCTTTTATCACAGTGTATAAAGTGCGATGAAGAGGCCAGGCCACCATGTGTAGTCTCACAGGTTGTGTACTGCAGTACTCCAGCAGTCACCATTCACAAAGGCTAGGATGTGAATGGTGCCTTCCAGAGTTGAGCAATGCGACTTCCCTGCAAGAAAAACGATGGGCCGGGAGAGTGAGGACCTTGAAAACCAAGGATATACTAAGGTGTTTGTAAATAGCCTGAAGGCAATGGAAAGCAACTAAAGGAGAGTGACTTGATCAGGCTTGCAGTTTGGAAAGTGGAGAATGGATTCTGAGAAACCAACTAGGAGGCTGTTCTAAGGCAGGTAGACTGGTCTGAAGTGAGGTTCTGGAAATTGGGATCAGAATAAGTGATAGGTTAAAGAGATATGATGAAAACAGAATTGATTAGACTCGGAAGTGCCTCAGCTTTTGTTCTTATGCTAAAATGCATCTATGGCGGTGTCATTTAGATATTGAGAACACAGCAGGAATCAGTTTAGGGGAAGATTATTAATTCCTTCTTGCACTTGCTGAGTGTGAGGTGTTGACCTTTAACAAATAGACAGCCAGATATGTTTAGGAACAACAAAGAATTACAGTTTGGGACTTGTGGTCTAATGGCGAACCACTCACAAGTCCAGAGAAACAAAGGAGAAGAACGTTTTTTTATGGATATGAGAGGGGCTGTTTTACATAAAGAGTTCATAGGAGAAAACTGAAAGTTCAAGTATAGTGACTGTTCATTGGCTGAGTTATGGCAGTCTCTCATTGGCTGAGCTGTTATTGGGCAAGGGAGAATCTTTTCTTTCTCCTGCTGAGGTAGTAGTGTTGCTTCCTGTCAGAGATGCAAGGTATATCTCTTCTTGTTGGGGTCAGTAGTATGTATTGAGTGACACATGTGTGATAATTCACTCTTCTAACCTCTCTACTCCATTTTAAATGTGGTTTCTGTTTATTAATTTTTACGGAGGTGATTTTGAGATATTGAAGAGGAAGTAGGCAGTTGGATGGTCTGGAGATCAGGAGAAGTATAGTTGGCCTAAGACACAGAAATACATTTTGTATCAAAGACAAAGCATTGTCAGGATGTGCCCAAGTGGAGCTGATCAAAATAGCTGTATGCTCAGGGGAGTGGCCCAGGGGCATTGGAGAGAGCCAAGGAGGTAAGGAAGTAAAGATAAGAAAAAAAGAGACATCCCTTTGGAGAAGTTCAGCTGTGAAGGAGAAGAGATGTTACAGATGTTGTAAATTTTATAATCATTTTTCTGGAGGCAGGTTAAGAATGGTACTTCAGATTCTTCAATGTTCCAGTTAAGCTGAAGGACCACCATTGTACCTTAAAATGCCCCATTGTAGTTTTTTTCTCTTTTAATAGAGCTTGATAATTTTACCACTTCACCTTGGGCATTTCTTAGTGGTCTGGAGAAGGAAGAAACTTTCCTCTACCCTCAAAGTCCTTTCAGCTGGTCTAATAATTAAATCTGCATGAGACAGATTAATAAGAGAAAATAATCAAATTTAATTACATATGTATGCATGGGAACCCCACATGCATGAGCATCAGAGACCCTGCATACATGAAAGGCTCAGGGACAGAAAGTTAAAATGAGGTATATGTGACATTCTGAGCTATGAGTGAGGTAAGGCACCTTGGGGCTTCGGGGGGGAAAAAGGTCATTGCAGGGTGATAAGAAGAGCAGGTGTTCAGTAATTAGTAGTTTGCCCTGCCATATAGACAATTCAAAAATTTTTTCGGTGATAGCTCTTACTATAGGCAAGGGCCCTAGTTTAAATTCATCTAGATAGTTAAGGGGAAGGGGAGCAGAAGTTTCTCCTGAGGCCGCAAGGTGCTAGTTGCCATTAGCTCAGAATAATTCACATACCACAGAGGCACGCGTTGGGGTGAGTTGTTCTGAACCCATACAGTGGCTTCTCTCCTTTATCCTTTATCTCTTTGTATTCTAAGATGAATCACACTTTCTCACCCTCTACTGTTTTTGATTTGTTCTTCCAAGACATCTGTCTAAAAAAGATGAAAATAAATGAGATAGAATTTTAAGAACCACAGTAAACAATGGAAGTTTTAATCCAGAGTAAATGCAATATTCATTTTAGCAATCCTTCACAGGATAACTTGAAATACTTTATTTCTAAATCATTCTTATAACTTAGGTATTTCTACTTGTTCTACTTCTGAAATTTTTTTTTGTTGTTGCTGAATTTTATACTTTAGGTAGGAAAGTGATTAGGTAGGAAAGGGATTTTCAGTATACACTTAAAGGAAAAAAAAAACAGTATAATTGAAAAGATTACTATGTTCCCAGCTCAGATTCCCTTCACTTGCATGCTTTTAAAATCAGGTAGTTTACCCTTATTTATTGAATTTGTACTTAGCAGCCAGCACTATAGGGGATATCAAAGAAGTATAAGGCGTGGCTATTGTGCACTAGAAGTTTCTAATATAATGAGGGAATGACACATATACAATACAACATATAAGAAATCATGGAAGACTGATACTTGTAAAACAACTAAATACAACAGATGAATAATAGCAAATAGAACAATGAAGTATTTAACTGAATGTTACTGATTATATACGTGTTAAAAGGTAAGGACGGTAAAGATCAAGAGCCAAGGAAGGCATTCCTTATTCTAAAGAACATAACTTTCAACAAATCGACATCAAAAATAACTGTATAATATTTATTTTTAAAAACCCTACTGTAGTTCTTTAATTCCGAGATGTCATTTTTTTCATATTTTAATACAATATGTATACTAGCTAACATTCATCTTGCACTGACTTTGTACCAGGTGCTGTTGTAAGTGCTTCGTATGTGTTGACTTGTTTAATATGGGTCATTTAATGGGGTGGAAATATTTTATCTTCTCCCCTATGAAAAAGTGCTAATAAATCATTGGTACAAACTGGAACTCTATAGCTGTTTAGAACCAAGGAAGCATGGTGTGTGCAGAAATAATAGATTAAAATTTATAAAAATTATATTGACAAACTTATCTAATCTCTTTAGTCTAGGTTGTCAGGCCCTTGGTTCTGTTTTTTGAGGATCACCTGATAGCACTGATACCCTTGAACCTCCTGTAGCTTAACCATTTAGTCGAAGGTCACGAAGGCTTCAAAATAGAAAAGTGTCCATGCTGAGATAGTGAGGTAACCTCATTCAAAATTTAACCTCATTCAGCAATAGTTTTACACAGCTCTGCTGTGATTTTCACCTTGATCAGGAAGGTGATTCTGATTTATTTACGAATAGGGGATTAACTATCTAAACCACTAATGTAAAGTTAAAAATATATGATTATATTGGGTTGGGTTTCTCAGGAAACAGTCTTTGAGATGAAGATTCACACGCTGAGATTTACTGGAGCATGCTTTTAGGAACACCACCTGTGGGGAATGAGGGTCAGCAGGACTGGGCCTAGGGAGGGAGGTTGATCTGTGATGTAGTTGCAGCATATGCCTCAGCTGATCCTAGGGGGCGTTCTGGAGCTAAAATGTCCTTTAGAGGTGTCCTGAATTGAGACAAGGGGGCCTGGCCTTTGTACCCTTGCACTCATTAGATATTAATAGCTCCCAGGGAGAGGTTGTAACCTTGGGTGAGGCAGTTACTTTTGGCCAAGAGCAATTAGTGGAGGAAGATTCATCTTCGAGTTGTCAGCAAGCAATATTCCCAGCAGTTGGGGGGATAAGGGCTCAGGTCCTGGGTGGGATCTGGGTGGGACATATTTGTGTATTTATATGTTAACATATACATATATGTATATATATGCACATATTCATATACACACATAATATATAGACATACACCTACATTATGCATGTATTTATATTTATAAACATTTAAGAAGCATACATCAAGTAAATAAAACAATCATAGTGAAATGTGATCTAGTAAATTGGGTGGATTTATTAAAATCATAGGCTATTATCATTATAGTACCGTGGTTCTCAGGATTGCCCCTTAGAAAATATTTTTGAAATCCAAGGGGCATATTTGGTTGTCACAAAGAACGAGGATGTTCTAAGCATTTATTGGGTGAAAATCAGTGATGTCGGTTATCACACAATGTGAATTTCAACTGTCCTACTGGGTATTCATGCAGGGAAAAAATCTGTTTGTCATTCTCTTAACTTAGAGCTTAACCATTTTATATATACACACAATGTTTTTGTGCCCACTCGGAGATGTGCATCCATATACCTCTTCCCCAGATTGCTTGTCATCAGTCTCCCAATCCTTTACTTTCCAAATTGCTGGACTTGCTCATGCTCAATTCCATTTGATGAAAGATTGCTCTTGGTGCGTGGCCAATCTTATGGGTTGGTGGGTCAGATAACATCCAGTTCATAATGGGCAGCTGAGGTTGCATAGTCACTTGATAGCTCATGGTCAGTCATTCAAATTCAGTAGTAAGAGAATTATTATCTGTAGAAGAAGGAATAACTTTGTTCTAAAACTAAGAAAGTCTGTATTGTGACTCCTCTATCAGAATTTTCCAGAAGCTCCAAAAACCATCCCTATTTTCCACCACCACTTCAAATATCATTGGATTCTTCTGGATTATAAGGTCTTGCTACAGTCTTTTTTTTTTCTTCTTTTATTTCTGATAAATAAAAATTCCAGTCTTATGGGTTACTGGGTAGATGGGCCAGAGCACCACTCTCTGATGTGGTAAATATTGCTTCCAAAAACCAGAGACCCAATGAGTATTGTGTCTCATTTTTACTGGTAGGTGGTGCAAGGTGCAGCAATTTGTCTTTCACTGTGGAGGAGATATTGTGATGTCTTCTGGATCAATGGACCTCCAGAAACTTCACTAAAGTGGTAAGTTTTCTTAGGGTTTATATCCCACTCTCTGGTTCACATGTGTCTTATTAAGGCATCTACAGTATTTATTATTTCCTGTTCATTAGGTCCAATCTACTTACTATGTTTAATATAATGATCAAGATCTCTGCAGATTAGATTATGGCAGAGAGCAGGAACATTTACATCCCATAAAGAAGACTGTAAATGTGTACTGTTGGCCTTGACATATAAAAGAAAACAGCTTTGGGTGCAAATTGGAATACATAAAAAAACATTTTCCATATCAATAGATGTATACCAGGTACTGTGTTGATCTGCTGTGGTAAAGATAGCACCTATATAACTGAAGTTGCAGCTGGATCTACCATCTGATTAAGTTTCAACAATTCATACTTATTCTCTAAGATCCAGCTGCCTTTGCATAGGCCAGACAGATGAGTTAAATGGGAGAAGTGACAGTGTCACCTTTTCTGCATTATCTACATCTTTTACGATGGTACTAATATCCACATCTCTCCAGGGATGTGGTATTGCTTTTGGTTTTCTATCTTGGAGGCAAGAGGAACTCCCAGAGGCTTCCACTTGGCCTTTTCTGCCACAATAGCTGCACTCTGTCATAGTCATGTGGGGATTTTGTCATTTATTGAGTATGTCTATTCTAATTATACATTTAAAAATTGAGGCAATAACCACAGAGTAGGTCTGCAAACCTAGCAGATACTTGGGTGAAAACTCCATTTATCACCTGACTACTATAAACTTCCACTTTGGTTGGTGGACCCAGTGACAGTGGATCCTAGGGAATTAGCATTAATTCAGAAACAGTTTTCAGTAATTCCTGAAATATCTAGGTATTTCTTTTATCCTGGGGTACAGTCACCCTAGTAAATGACATAGTTTACTTCCTTTAAGGAAGGCTTAGATGACAATTTATAGTATATATTTATAGCAATGTTGCAAGGATCTTCCTCAAGGGAAAGAACCTTTCAAGCAAGGTGTTCTGAGTCTGGAACTGGCTGAGGTATGGAAACTGGATGGGAAAGATGACTTTTCATTCTGATGGCACAAGTCAGATTTCAAGCAGCAGAACTCAGGTTTTGCCTGTTACAAAGATCAAGGAATATTTCAGAAGTCTGTTGAACTAGTTTATTCTCAGGGCCACCTAGGGTGTTATCCTGTAGGTCGAGACCTTTGAGTACTACTTTGTCCCTGCTGCTCATTGTAGTAAGTGTGCCTACCTTGTTCCTGCCGATTAAATGTTGCTGCTTGGCCACTGCCATCCCAGGACCCCGTTATCACAGAATTCAGGGAGCCATCTCAATGGAAGCATCTCCCACCATCATATCCAACTACTATAGAGCTTTTCTTCATTCTTTCAAGTCTGGTGCTCCCCTTACTGTGTTTTTCAATGCCTCACTGCAGAGACCATCATCTGGGCCTCTAGGGGTATGCAGTTTGGGGTTGGGTGTACAGATTACACATGATAAAATCATTCCAACATTTCCATCACATTAAACTTTTGGATTCCTTCTTTGGATTTCTTTCTTTATGTCATACCAGGAACATTCTATCATCTAGAGTTCATTGAATATAGATCACTACTGAGTCAGAGTTTCATTTAACCAACTAAAAAACTGTTGGAGTCACTTTCAATGCTTGAGCTAACACATTAAATCCAGACTTTCTGGTAAACGCACCCATATCAATAAATTAAACCCAATCCTTTGCCCTTTATTGTGTTTGGAACTTGACCAAGAACCTTTCAGCCTTTCACAAAGTTAAGTCACCTATGACAACACCAATGTTGATATTTGAGTTGCTAATACAACACATTCATATTGGTTTGCATTTATAGTTCTCTTATGCATAATGGTTCTATGTACAGACGCAAACATCTTACTATTTATTTGGTCTTTTAATAGAGTTGTTATAGTATTCACTTATTGAAATACACATTAATTTTGAATTACCTTCCTTTTATTTTTCCTTTATTATACAATTAGAACATTCATATTGATTTTTTTTTTGAAATTTGCACAGGTAGGTAATGGTACCTATGAATTTCATTTCAGGATAATAAAGGAAGGCAGCTATGCTCACCAGTATAACACCACCACCACTCAGGAAAATAAAGAGAATGTTTAAAATACTATTTACAAAAGGGGATGATGGGTCTGAGAGGGTTGAGAATGGCTCCCTCCTCCTTTCAAGTAGAGTCCCAAAAACTTATGTATAGGCATTCTCATAAATAACCAAAGTGGACACAGAGTGCATCCCTCAAATTAAATCATCCGTTATCACTCTTTTGAAAGATGGCTGGCTATCTTTAAGTAGAGAATCCAATGTTCTGTTCCGTTTACTTACAAAGTCATGCAGGATGATATTAATAAATAGACATATCAAAAACAACCGTGAAGAATTGCCTCATAGATGCAACAAAAGCAATCTATTTTGAGGGAGGCCCTGGAGAGAACAATTTTTGTCTCTGTGCATCACTGAAGATAAAGGAGTGGAAGCCAGGAGCTTGCTTTCTTCGTTTACCTTGTGTGTATGATCTGAATCATAATTTCATGGTTTGATGATAAATGGGAGGATGCTACCACTCCTTTCTACTTTTTAGCATGTGGAATCTTTGGGAAGGTTCTGAAAGTAGGTAGGAAGAGTCCACATTTGTTTTGTGAATGAAGGGTAGAAGTTCTGTCTTGATCCAGGAATTCTAGCTCTGGTTTGCCATTCAATGCCACTGTCCTGCAGGTCTGTTCTGTGGCCAGCCTGGGGCACATGGGGCTGCCTGTGAGCAGTACTTCATCTACTTGACTATCATACTGTTTCTCTCTAGAATCTCAACTCCTGTCACTTTTTCAGGAAAGCCTGCCCTCACCAACCAGTCTGGTCTGATTCCTTTGTCATGGACTCCTTTAGAAGCATTTTTTCACCTGTGATCCCTTTTCCCAGTTTATGATTATTACATACATAAATAGTGACTATATGTTTTATGTCAGACACCTTCTAAGACTAGGTATCTTGTCTGTTTATGCTTCCCCTTTCATACCGTGCCTAGCCAGGATCTGGTACAGATAGTGGTTGAATGAATAAATGTTTGCTCCAAATTCCAGAAGCATCAATGCTTCTCATAATTATGAATATTACTATTGTATTTGTGTCCCATGCTGTTTGATAGCTGAGTCTTCTATCTGTTGAGGAGCATGGTAACAGGATTTTGTAGAAATGGGTGAGTCAGGACAGGTGGAAACACTCAAAAGCCCCATTAATGCAGTAATGCAAGACCTCTTCTCCAGTGACTCTGCTCCACCTCCACCTTCCCGCGAACGAAACCTAGTGACTGAATTGACGATGGGAGTCTGTGTGTGTCTTGCTGGGAGGTAACTGGAGAACAAGGTGAAAGGGCCTGAGCCCCCGTTCCCCACCCCTTAAGTGTTTGACAAACACTCGCTAACGAATTACAATATGCGCAGGGCCTCCCCGCATTAAACAAAGAGAGCATCAGAATTATGGTCCCTGACCTGGGTAGGATAAATTGGAGTGCTGGGCAATTTGATTTCGGATTAGGGTAATAGGTTTAGGGGAAGGGGTGTGACCCAGTCTCCCAGGTTAAAGTTGCTGGTGTGTGAGTGGCAGCCTTTCTTAACCCCTCGGGGTGTGTCCGCGCGGGCTTACTCATCAGGTTGTGTCCGTGCGTTGTGTGTGAGTGTGAGACGAGGCTAGGGAGGATCACGATCAGTCTCGGGGGGCGCCTCTATTAGTGCACTCCTTGGGGCCAAAGGGCAGCAGGGGCGGCCCTGGGGCCCGGGCCCGGCTCGCGGCGCAGTGAGCAGGTGCGGAAAGCAGGCGGCAGTCTGGCCCCACGGCGGCGCGCCGGGT
>NW_011888927.1:4429520-4431832 GCF_000151845.1 Pteropus vampyrus
TCTTTGATATTAAATATCGCATACTTCTCTAGTGGGTTGCATCTGGTGCCTTGCTGTCCTCGGTATCCAGTCAGAACAGCCTGCGAATTAAATGAAGTCCATCATTACAGTGATTTGCTCTCTTGCCTTTTAGAGTCAAAGCTTTCCCTAGATATTTACAGCGCATCCCACTTTTTGTGGGAGAGGGATCAAAGAATTAAAATTCATACTGTCATTAAGTTTAGCAGAAGGAACAGCTGATAATTGTGATGAATCTACTTGTTCCCATTGGTTCCAGAGCATTTAAAAGTGTTTGTAAGTTGATATTAGAATTTCCCCCACCTTTTGGTCACATACTTCGACAACTGTTAGACATTTGCTTGTTTTAAATCTTCAAGTTTTCGTCTGCCTTGGTCTTGTCCTCTATGCCAATACATGTTACTTACTGTACTTGTCTGTTATTCCTAAATCTACAAAGTACAAAAAATGCTTCTAATAGGCATTGCTATCACATACAAAAAAGAATTTCATGTAGAATTCGAGTTGTAAGGGACCCTGAAGACAATCTTAGCTCAAATCCTTCATTTTTTAAATGAAGAAACTGAGATCTAGAGATTTGAAGCATGTCTCCCTCAAGAACCACAGCCACTGGCCTATAGGACAGAGCCTAGCTCCTGTCTCCTGTCTTCTAGGCACTTGTGCGTTCTGCTAGAGTTTAAAACACCTCTGTCTTGTCATCGGATATGTTGAACGATTACACGAAGGCATTCTCTTCTAAATCAATATCAATACTAGTGAAAAGTATATTACGTGGTTTTAGAAAGAAAGGAAGTTATTCTTCAGGGCTTATCAGAGTAAGACC
The DNA here is from genome assembly GCF_000151845.1 of Pteropus vampyrus. Taxonomy (NCBI): domain Eukaryota; kingdom Metazoa; phylum Chordata; class Mammalia; order Chiroptera; family Pteropodidae; genus Pteropus; species Pteropus vampyrus. The sequence continues at coordinate 4,430,362 of NW_011888927.1, forward strand.
TTCAAAGATGTTTCTGTTAAAATATTTCTGAATACATCCCACCCTTCCCCCAACAAACTGGTATTACTATGGAGGGATGGAGAGAGTTGTAAAACCTTCATTTGGTTCCACTGCTTGTACATGAAAGGAATAGAAGGAGTTCTATGATCCAAGAGCACCTAAAACTTTCCAGCCTACCTTGGGGCAAAGTCAGAGGAAGGCTGGGTGAGGAGATGTTCTGGGTGAGGTGGGGTAGGGTGGAGCGGTGGGCAACCATGGTTTCTGTGTGGCTTTAGGTCCAGGAAGTGTGTGGTCTTTCTTGCCTTAGATAGTCTTACCTTTCGATTTGAAACTCTAAATTCTTAGAAGCTGGTTCTTAACCTCACTAGAGGCTTAAAACTCTTTGCTTAAACTCCTACTACAAGAGTTTTGCTCCATCGTTGTGGGTTGGGAGCCATCTGTTTGGAATCCGTGCCTTATAGTTTGTAGAAGAGTACCTATTTCTCTATTCAGCTGTTTGTAACAGTCATTTCTTAACTCCTCCCTCATATGGTTAATGCCCTATTTGTGAATCTTGAATTTTGCTAATGCCTTTGGATTTTTAGATTGAGGCCCTTGATAACCTGAATCACAGGTTATCTTGGTTTGTTTTTAAATGTGCCCCACGTAAGGAACGAAAGATGACATTTCCTGTCCTGCTGAAGCTGGGTGCAGGAGCTTGTTGGGTGATGGTGGTCACCATTTCAACAGTCAGTCCCGGGCTGACATCTCAACCGTGCCAGATGAGGAAAACTCCTTTCCTAACTGTTTTGGGAGAGTAAAAGGAAAGGGAGAAGGGAGGGAGAGGCAAGTGTGGTTTTCAGTCTTTTTTTTTTTTTTTTTTTTTTCCTATGAGAAGGAACTGGGAGGTATTGCTGCAAACAAACTTGGCATTTAGCACTTCTGCATTTATAATTGTATCTCCTGTTTTCTTCTTCACATAACACACATCATTTTTCTTGTAGCAGTAGGAGGACCAACCATCCTGGTTTGTCAAGGACTGAGGGTTTTCCCAAGATATTGTGCTAAAGCCAGGAAAATTCTGGGTAAATCAGGATGAGTTGGCCACCCTGTGCAGCACTGAACACACTCACCTATGTAATTAATGTAGTAATGTAATTATTTCCTGCAAATGGACATCAGGAACTTTATTTATATTTTTGACAAAGTGAGCTCATTTTAAGTTTGGAAAAGAAAACTCTATTACATACAAATGTAATGCATTTTGGCTCCAGATAGCCATGAAACTCTTTGCAATTTGATTTGCTATTGAACTTTTGGGGACTGCTCATTATGTCACATAGTTAAGGCACTGCAGTGATTTTAAGTGTTTGGTTATATCTTCAGCTTGGATCCCTAAAAAATGTTTCAAAGTTATGAAGCCAGAATGGTAAGTTCTGTTGAACCTTTGACATGTTCACTGTGTATTCTTAACTGAATTTGCTTGTGACAG
>NW_011888927.1:4431882-4434240 GCF_000151845.1 Pteropus vampyrus
CGGCTTTCCTCCCCCGGCGCTGTCCCCGCCCTGGGCCGTCGGAACTGCGGGCTCGGGCTGGGGAAGGGGCTGGCGGGCGCCAGGCGCAGCCGGGGCGCTGGGCTACGGCTGTGCGCGGGTGTGTGTTGTCCGCGGGGCGGGCCGGGCAGGGGGAGGGGAGGCTCGAGGTGCTCCTCGGGCTCCTAGGGTGCCGCGCAGCGTGGGCTCTCCAGCCGGTGCCCGCTGAGGAGCGGCTCGTGCGCGCCGCCGGGAGGAGGGCGGTGGATGGAGAGGAATAACAGATCGCAGCCTGGGACCCTTCCCCAAGACAAGCCGGAGACTGGCCCAGACCGAGGCTCTTGTGTGGTCCGCTGCCTTTATTCGTTTGACGTGACATCCTGACTTCCTCTTTAATAGCCTAGAGGCCGTGTGTGCGTGGTGCGCGATGGTGACCCTTGGGGACAGCGCTCTTGGTTCTGGCCGGTCTCTCCCAGGAGGTGAAGTCTATCCTGCCCGGGGCTTCACTCACAGGCAGTGGGCTACCTACCCTCTGTCCGTGTCAATCAGCTTTGTTGCTTCCCTTGCCGAGACACCACGCAGAGCATCTCTGGAGTCCGGGTTTGGAGAGGTGGGGTTATTTGCCGAATACGTGGACAGTCCTTGCTGCAGGTCTGTGGAATGAAAATACTTCACCTTTGCGGACTCTGCTGCTCTTAGGACATTGACACTCACAGGCGCCCAACCAAAGTTGCATGACAAAAACTCTTTACAGCTTCTTCCAGGAAAAAAAAAAAAAAAGAAACATCTTGCTTTTCTTCTTGATGTTTATTCATGGATAGTGAAATGAACATTGTTTTGGGGTCCTGGTAGTCCAAGAGGCAACCTTGACCTTGACACATGCGGTCAAACATGCACATCTTTGATATTAAATATCGCATACTTCTCTAGTGGGTTGCATCTGGTGCCTTGCTGTCCTCGGTATCCAGTCAGAACAGCCTGCGAATTAAATGAAGTCCATCATTACAGTGATTTGCTCTCTTGCCTTTTAGAGTCAAAGCTTTCCCTAGATATTTACAGCGCATCCCACTTTTTGTGGGAGAGGGATCAAAGAATTAAAATTCATACTGTCATTAAGTTTAGCAGAAGGAACAGCTGATAATTGTGATGAATCTACTTGTTCCCATTGGTTCCAGAGCATTTAAAAGTGTTTGTAAGTTGATATTAGAATTTCCCCCACCTTTTGGTCACATACTTCGACAACTGTTAGACATTTGCTTGTTTTAAATCTTCAAGTTTTCGTCTGCCTTGGTCTTGTCCTCTATGCCAATACATGTTACTTACTGTACTTGTCTGTTATTCCTAAATCTACAAAGTACAAAAAATGCTTCTAATAGGCATTGCTATCACATACAAAAAAGAATTTCATGTAGAATTCGAGTTGTAAGGGACCCTGAAGACAATCTTAGCTCAAATCCTTCATTTTTTAAATGAAGAAACTGAGATCTAGAGATTTGAAGCATGTCTCCCTCAAGAACCACAGCCACTGGCCTATAGGACAGAGCCTAGCTCCTGTCTCCTGTCTTCTAGGCACTTGTGCGTTCTGCTAGAGTTTAAAACACCTCTGTCTTGTCATCGGATATGTTGAACGATTACACGAAGGCATTCTCTTCTAAATCAATATCAATACTAGTGAAAAGTATATTACGTGGTTTTAGAAAGAAAGGAAGTTATTCTTCAGGGCTTATCAGAGTAAGACCTTCAAAGATGTTTCTGTTAAAATATTTCTGAATACATCCCACCCTTCCCCCAACAAACTGGTATTACTATGGAGGGATGGAGAGAGTTGTAAAACCTTCATTTGGTTCCACTGCTTGTACATGAAAGGAATAGAAGGAGTTCTATGATCCAAGAGCACCTAAAACTTTCCAGCCTACCTTGGGGCAAAGTCAGAGGAAGGCTGGGTGAGGAGATGTTCTGGGTGAGGTGGGGTAGGGTGGAGCGGTGGGCAACCATGGTTTCTGTGTGGCTTTAGGTCCAGGAAGTGTGTGGTCTTTCTTGCCTTAGATAGTCTTACCTTTCGATTTGAAACTCTAAATTCTTAGAAGCTGGTTCTTAACCTCACTAGAGGCTTAAAACTCTTTGCTTAAACTCCTACTACAAGAGTTTTGCTCCATCGTTGTGGGTTGGGAGCCATCTGTTTGGAATCCATGCCTTATAGTTTGTAGAAGAGTACCTATTTCTCTATTCAGCTGTTTGTAACAGTCATTTCTTAACTCCTCCCTCATATGGTTAATGCCCTATTTGTGAATCTTGAATTTTGCTAATGCCTTTGGATTTTTAGATTGAGGCCCTTGATAACCTGAATCACAGGTTATCTTG
>NW_011888927.1:4435274-4441424 GCF_000151845.1 Pteropus vampyrus
TGGGGCCTTTGGGACCTGTTGGCGTATTTTATTGGGCTGCCCTCATCCTCCATCACTCCCTAGAGCACTGAGATTACAGCAAACACTATGCTCTACTCTTGCCTTCAGCAGAGAAGACGAGAAAAGAAAGGCTTTATTCTTTGGACAGTCCTCTAGTTGTTTTGGGATCCAGTCACATGGTTTGAGGAGTGCACTTGAGGACTGGTGTTTCATGGCAGAGACCTAATAATGGCCTACATTTATCTGATTGTACACTGGGCTCTTGCTGTGAATCATCTCTCTTAATCCTTACAGCCACACTAGGAGGTAGGTGGTAGTGTAATTCCTATTTTATAGATGAAAAAACAAGAATAGAGAGGCTAATTGCCTTGTTTAAGGTCACACACCCAGTAAGTGATCTAGCAAGATGTCCTACCCTGGCAGTCTGTTGCATAGGTGGGGCTCTAACCACAGGGCTATACTTTTAATAGTTGAAAGGGCAGCACAGCTACAGGACTCATGAATGCCTGCTCTTATTTACCAGTAGGCCATTGCGTGAGCCACACTCCTGTATTACTCCCAGCTTTTGGGCCAGATGCAGTTCTGCGAGAGTTAGGAGCTGCTTTGAGGCCTCTGCTCCAGCCAGCCTTGCCCCTGACTTACCCTGTTAGCCTCTCCACTTCCCTGCCCTGGTGAATGGTGTGTGTTGGTTGGTAGCTTGGTGATTTTTTTCTTGGTCATTAACAAATAAACTAGGATCATTATAGAAAAATCAGAAAGCTAGATGAACAAAAAGAGAAACAGTTGAAACCAACTGAAGTCTCTCTACTCAGAGAGGCTACTCTTGACATCTAGATATATTTCCTTCTAGTCTTCTGTCTAGGTAGCCAGGTAAAAATTTTAAACTTTCTGCATGATAATATTAGTATCTTTTTCTTAAACACAAAGCTGACATCTATGCGGTCTAGACCAATGACTTTTCCAAATAAACTGAATTTATGCTTCTCTGAAATAAACAATTGTTTAAATCCAGCTGCAGCACACAAGGTCTAGCTCTGGATTGATTGAAACTTTCTAGTATAAATCCAGCCGCAGCACACAAGGTCTAGCTCTGGATTGATTGAAACTTTTTTTAAAATTTCAATTTTTACTTCCTCTTTTCCTGTAAACAAAGAGTAAATATAAACTCAGAAAGGCACAGAAACAGGGCTGAAACATTCTTTAAAATATTTTTATTTGTGCCAGAAACAGGGCTGAAACATTCTTTAAAAAATTTTTTATTTCAAATGTATAATGCGAAATATAGGCTAAAGTATAACATGAAATAAATGAAAGCAATGTAACGTTGAAATAATTTAAATATAGGCAGGAACTACAGAGAACTGATAGTCTTGTGATTTCAAACTTCTGTAAGCTATGGCTCTCTTTTTTTGTCAGAGGTTGTTTTATGACTGTATGCAAGTCCAGGATTGGAAAATGGCTTCCATCTCACACATCAGTTCTTAACAGTTGTTCGAGGGGTTGCAGAAATAATATGTTGGAAGGATCCTGGCTCTTGCAGCTGAGAATGGAGGAAAATGTAATGATTAATTATCAGCATTTGCTGTAGGTATAAGATAAGGCAGAGAGGTGGCATATGTTGTGCATTAGCCAACCCTTTGCAAGTCAGATTAACCTCTGTGGGCCTCAGGTTCCTCTTTGCAAACTGAAGAGGTTGGACTGGATGCCTTGGGTGCCTCAGCTCCACCCTCTCCCTCTGTGACTCAGCCTCTCTTGGAGGGGCGTGCTCTTCAACAGTTTGTTCTGTATTCTTCCACACAAATGTAACCATGAGGGTGTATTTGCAGATGAACTCTAACTTTGTTACTCTTCTCGTAACAAAGTTAATCAGTTAACTTTGGGCGTCAGCTGCAGGTTTGAACTAATGTTAGTGATTTAGAAATGATTCCTGCCCTGTCCCGCCCCTTTTCATCTTATAGATAACCCAAGAGTATTTTATAGATTTGTTTTATGTAATGACATTTACATAATGGATAATCTTATATTTTATTTTATTATTTTATAGAATTTTATTGATTATTCCTTACTACCCTTTTACCAACATCATATTTGCCTTCTGCTTGTCATCAGGGGTTGGGAGAGCAGGTATATTCTCTTATCGAATCAGTGTTCATGCTTGTAAAAGTTGGTAGCCCAAGAGGTTGAAATTAATGATTTGCAACTAGTTTTTTAAATTATGACGTTCATTATTTTTAAGGATTCTTTCACTTGTCTCTCCTTTTGCGGACTGAAAAATTGTCTAGTACTCCATTAATTGGACCAAGCAAATAAGAAGTATGTAGTCCACCTTTGGGCTGTTTCATGCTTTACTAAGACAATACTTGCTTGTATTTCTTGGTTTTCATGTGTCTATAATCCCCTCTCTCCCACTTTCATGAGTCATAAGCATCCCAGTGTAACTTTCTAAGAAATCTTTAATACCAAGAGACCATTTTGCCCCAAGGGAAACTCCAGAGCTCCTAGTAAAATTAGTAATATTTGTAGGAACACTGGAGACCTAACATGCAAAATTTAATCACAGTTGTAACTTTTATCTATACGTTTCAATGTTACGTTGCTTTCGTTTATTTAACATTAGATTGGAGATCAGAAGACCTGGATTCTACTCATGGTTGTTCTTCTAATAGTTGTATGGATTTGGGCAAGTCCTGGCCTTAGTTTCTTTGTCTGTAAAATGAGAATGGGTAGGTGGAGAATCCTCTAACTTATTTCAAGCTCTAACCTTCTAAAAGAGCACCCAAGATATCTGTGTCAGTCTCTTCTCAACTCATGGAATCTGGTTTCAAAAAAATATCTGTCTTCCATGAACTTTTGATTTCCCACCCAGTGTAGTGGTGGCAGCTTTAGAATTGACCAGGTCTGAAAAACACATCTTGAGTTCTGCCTAAGAGTCAAGAGTATTTGCCCCACGAATGTCATCTTCTAGGATCTCCAGGAGCTAAGTTTTGGGGACACAGAACCACACTGAGAAAAGCCCTTTTAGAATCCTCTTGAGCCTCTTTCAGAGCAAGGGGAGCAAACCTCGTTTGTCTGTTGTGATCTGTGGTGAGCTGGGCCCATCTTAGCTTTCCTCCAAGATGCTGCTTTAGGAAATGGCCTGGGTTCTCCCCATAATCCTGTTTTATTGAACTCTACAGTAACTTCTGGGTGTAGGAAGTCTATTTCCCAACTGTTGGCCCCAGAGATTGGGTGCAATTGACACAGTGACCACAAACTTTCTCAAGGAGGGAATTCTTATACGCAGTCAACAGCCTCTATCTGGGTAGATAGGCTCAGACTGTGGAGGAAGCTTGTTTTGCTATGTAAAACCGGCAAGATGAAGAGAAAGAGGAAGTGAGCACAGGAGATGTGTCAAGAGAGAAAGCCAAGCAGAAATTCAGGTAGGCTGGGACAAATCAACCACTTATTACGGTTAAACAATGGCCTTTAAAAGAGGCGGTTGCCTGTATCCCAGAGGTAAGCAAGAAGGCTTATTGAGTTTGCAAAAGAAAATTTAGGATTCGCATTTCTTTAAAAAATTTCTTTAAAAATTTATTTTTAATATATATTATATGCTAGTCCTATAAAATGTTTTCAGCACCACTTCACACTTCTTACAACCTGCCAGACCACCACTTGGATTGTTGCAGTGGCCTCCTGACTGGTCTTCTCCATCACTTAATGGCCCCAACACTCTACTTAGAGTGATGGATCTCCGATCATGTGGTTTCTTGATTCAAAACCCTCTAATCTCACACAGAGCAAAAATTAAAGTCACAGAGTAGCCCACCAGGCCCCTTCCACTTAGCCCCTCTGCTCACCTGTCCACCTCTGCCTCCTCCTATCTCTCCATGGCTCCTTGGCTTCAGCACACCGGCCACCTCACTATTCAGTGCACATGCCAGGTTCACTGTCTCAGGCCCCTTGCTGTTGCTGCTACCTGTGAAACTCTTCTCTAGATATCCACATGGTCCACTCTCACTTCTCTCAGATCTTTACTTGAATGTTACCTTCTCAGTGAGTCTTTTTCTGGCTCCTCTATTTAAAATGCCCACTCTGCATTTCCTGTTCCTTTTTCTTTTTCTCCATAGTACATATCCCTTATACCATATATTTTATCTTTTTTTTTTTTTTTAAATCAAAACTTATGTGTAGGAGAAATACAAATAACAGGGCAAAGATTTATTGTTGATGTTAGGTTGGTTCAATTACCGCTATATTTTTAGTACTTAGAACAGTGTAAGGCATATAGTAAATGCTCAGTAAATATTTGTTAAGTTAATGAAATATGCATGTATGTGTGTATGTATATATTTGTCTATGTGTATATGTGTATATGTACATGTTCAAATGTTTTTACTCATGAGGTGCTCAAACAAAAAATTTTGGAAACACTTCTGTGAACAGAGCTTCCATTTGTACTCTGGGATATTTGACTTCTATCCAAACAAAATTAAGAGAAAATTTCCTGCCCCATCAAAAGCTAAAAGATCGCATATTGTCTTCTTTTTTGGTTATATTTCCCCTCTTTTAAAATTGGACTTTTGATGGTGGGGATGGGTTAGCACTGTAGTTAGTTCTGAGCAAGTTCCATTTCTTCACAGGGGAAGTATCAGAGTAACACTAGGGAAAGGGAGATGTTGATCCTAAATATGGGAAGAGACACCCCCATGGCAAGGTGGATCTCGCATGTATTCTAGCATTCAAGAGGTGTTTAATGAGCTCCATCTCATGGCAATAACTCTGCTGGAGTATTCTGTTCCCTCTCTTACCAAAAAGGATAAGAACAGGTAAGAACAGGTACAATGAAATAGAAATCAGACAGAATTGGAAATGAGGAGATGCTTTATGTGATTTAATCCTAACATTTCTGTAAGACAGTGGCTATTACTATTCCATTTTACAGATGAGGAAAATGAGATCTGAGAGATTATGTAATCTATTCAGGGTCGTATAACTCTGGGATTCACATCTGGGCAAATTTGACTCCAGGGTGCCCATTCTTAGCACTTTGCTTCTGGCCTCTTGAGATAGGTGGTGTATCACAAGAGACTTTTTCTGTCATGGAGCTTATGATCTTGTTAGAGATGATATTGAACGCCTTGTGTGTGGAAGGCCTTCATTGAATCTTTACTGAATATACATGGCATATGAAACAGTTCTCAAACTAGGTATAGTGTAGGTTTAGATAACATTTTGGGGCTCTGAATAGGATCTACAGGAGTCCAGAGATGGGCAGAGTTATTAAAGTCTTCAGGGAGTTGGAGGGAATCCAACTGATCCTTGAGGAAGGAAATGATTTAGGCAGCAGATGGGGGTGGACGGCATCCCAGGTGTGACATGCCATGTATCTGTCAGGTAACCTGAGGATTGTGAATTTACTGAAGCATACGGTTTGTGTTAGGAGACAGAAAAGGAAAGGAAAGAAATATTCAACGTGCATGCAGACTTGGTAGGAGAGGTATTCCTATGTTAACAAATCTTTCTCACTTTAGTTCTTCTGCTAGGTACTACATGTCCTTTCCTGGATATATAATTTAATGAGTTTGTATCTGGACAAAATTAATTGTTTCCATTTCTTGCCTAGGCATGATCTTTTAAAAATTAATTTATATCTCACCTTGTTCTAAAAAGTATTGAAGCATAAACTAAGATACTACCTATTGATCCTTTTTGTCTCCATGATACTTCCTACTTGAATAGAATGTTGCATTCATTACTTTTCATGGCAACATTTTGTAGACAAACATATATCCCACTGAAAGGGGCTGGATGGTCTTCATGGTGCGGGACATTGATAAAGGAGTGTAGTAGGTCAGGAGAGGACCCGTTTTTAACCTTATAAAAGTTTTTTAAATAAGAAATTTAAAAATCCAGGCTATGGGGAACCTACAGGAAAAAATGATCCGATTTCTTAAAAAAAATCAATTGCAAGAAGAAAAAGATGGAGAGAAGATCTATCTACTAAATGAGAATTAACACGTAAGAACTAATTGCAGTGAGTAGGTTTGGATTCTAATTCAAACAAACTTAAAAAACACACTTCTGTGAGAAGACCTGGGTTTTCCACTTAATGACCCTCTTCTTACCTGAACAGGAAGTGGGCGTTGGTTGCTATACTCATGGACATCA
>NW_011888927.1:4441474-4446543 GCF_000151845.1 Pteropus vampyrus
TGCAGACTTGGTAGGAGAGGTATTCCTATGTTAACAAATCTTTCTCACTTTAGTTCTTCTGCTAGGTACTACATGTCCTTTCCTGGATATATAATTTAATGAGTTTGTATCTGGACAAAATTAATTGTTTCCATTTCTTGCCTAGGCATGATCTTTTAAAAATTAATTTATATCTCACCTTGTTCTAAAAAGTATTGAAGCATAAACTAAGATACTACCTATTGATCCTTTTTGTCTCCATGATACTTCCTACTTGAATAGAATGTTGCATTCATTACTTTTCATGGCAACATTTTGTAGACAAACATATATCCCACTGAAAGGGGCTGGATGGTCTTCATGGTGCGGGACATTGATAAAGGAGTGTAGTAGGTCAGGAGAGGACCCGTTTTTAACCTTATAAAAGTTTTTTAAATAAGAAATTTAAAAATCCAGGCTATGGGGAACCTACAGGAAAAAATGATCCGATTTCTTAAAAAAAATCAATTGCAAGAAGAAAAAGATGGAGAGAAGATCTATCTACTAAATGAGAATTAACACGTAAGAACTAATTGCAGTGAGTAGGTTTGGATTCTAATTCAAACAAACTTAAAAAACACACTTCTGTGAGAAGACCTGGGTTTTCCACTTAATGACCCTCTTCTTACCTGAACAGGAAGTGGGCGTTGGTTGCTATACTCATGGACATCAACGTTGCTTTAGGCATGCTGAAATATCTTCATTTATTCCTAAAAGTGTGAAAATCCTTTCATATCCTTCTCAGTGAGATTTAAGAGTAGACTATAACAGACTCATAGATTCAGAGAACAAGCTGGTGATTGCCAGAATGGAGGGTGGTTGGGAGGCTGGGTGAAAAAGATGAAGGGACTAAGAAGTACAAATTGGTAGTTACAAAACAGTCATAGGGATGTGAAGTACAGCATAGGGAATATAGTTAATAATATTGTAATAACCATATATAGGGATAGGTGGATACTAGACTAATTGGGGGGATCACTTTCTAAATTATATAAATATCTAACTATTATGCTGTACACCTGAAACTAATATAAAATAGTATTGAATTTCAACTCTAGTTGAAAAATAAAAATGAAAATAAACAAAACAAAATCAAAAGTCAATAAAGTCATACTAAAAAAAAAATTTAAAAAGTGTAGACTATAACAACTGCAACTTGAGTAAATGATAGAAGCCAAGTGACTAGAGTTTTTGGTAGTTTGGAGCCTCAGTATATGTCTTGGAACCCTCGAGGTGAATATGACATATAGTTGCTAATGCTCCTTTTCTTAGCAGCCAAGAAGAAATAATCTCCTTTTGAGGAGCTCTGCTCTTTAGCAAGGAGTCTTATACCAAGGTTCCAGGGAACTCTATTACTGTGTTTATAACATTTTGAAATATTATGGCATCTCACCAAACAATTTCCCAAAATACTACATGGGCATGACATAGTTAAGAGAATATTGAAGTTGATGTCTGGAGATCTGGGCTATAGTCACATATCTGCTCTAACTAGCTGTGTCAGTCTTCCTGTGACCCAACTTTTCTTGACTGTAAAATGGGTGTAATAATACTTGCTTTATGGGGAAGTTGTGACAATCAAGTGGGAAAAAGAAAAGTCTTCCTACAGCAATTGGCCCATGGTAGATACTCAAAAAATAGTCTTTGAATCTATAGTTGGTTCCTCATTTGTCAGATTAAAAAGACTAGTTCTCTAGGAAGGGATCCTCAACCTCTAGGCTGTGGACTGGTACCAGTCCATGGCCTGTTAGAAACCAGCCACACAGAAGAAGGTAAGAGGCAGGCTAGAGAGCAAAGCTTCATCTATATGTGCAGCCGCTCCCCAGCACTAGCATCACCGCCTCAGCTCCACTTCAGATCATCAGGCATTAGATTCTCATAGGAGCACCAGTCTCTGATGCCAAAAAGGTTGAGGACCACTGCTTTAGGGTCAATTTCAGCTCTATGAGAATATGATTTTAATTCCTTTTTTGTTTTATATTTATGCCCATTTACCTGGCCTTATTCCTCTCTAACTTAGACAACATTAGTAGAAGGTATTTCTGTTTTATTTTTATGCGAAATCTCCATTCTTCGATTTCAATTTAGCATTTTGGTTCCTACAAATTTAAGAGATGCGTTTTTCTTTCATTTTGATTTTAAAAATCAGTTGACTCAGTTTATTTGAAGAATCTTATGTTTAGAGAGATCTAAGAGAATTAATGTTGTAGAAATTCTGAGGAGCTTGCAATCATTCTTGATTTAAGTTGTCAAAAAAAACTGACATTAGTTCTAGGAATGCCATTTCCTCTTGACAGAAGTATCTAAAACCATGTCTTTTTGAAAAAGTGTATAAGAACAAAGTAGCTGATAGAGCAATCTTCATAAAAAAGTAACCATGGCGGCATTTCTGAAAAATGTTGGTGTAAAAGTTTAAATCTTGAATGGATATATAAATGAATATAGAAAATATTAAATTTCTCTGAAAAAAAATGATGAAAAAAGTCAGATGAAGGATCCTTTGTAAAAAATCACTTTAATTTGGAGTCTCCTTTTTTCCCTTAAAACTATAGAATACTATTGAAAGAGGAGGTAAGTTAAACATCATTGGGTAGGAATGTGTATTTTAATTCTAAAATGTATTTCAATTTGAGGTTATACCCAGTTAAGGTGTAGGGCAAAAGAAAAAGGGTCATGAGAAAATGAAGATGAGAATCAGACCTCCCACCCCCAATAATCAGAGTAGAACAAAGAAGAAAAATAGGAGGAGAGAAACATATTTAAGAAAAAAGGGAGAAGGAACTAGGAATGGGAGAGGGGTTGACCATGTTACTTTCTGAGGTAAGAGTTAGAGATGCTATTAAACTTTGAGCTGAATTGGTCACCCTCGCTAGACTCTGTTCTTTAAAATAATTTTTCATATTGATCACCCCTCTTCAGCCACACTGACACTTATTTCTTGGAGTTCCAGGATTGGAAGAACCAAAGTGGAGGTTGTTACTTAAGCTGCAAAGCTATGTACCTGGAAGGCTGGAAAGAATCAGGCTGATGGGTTATCTGGCCCATCCTTTGGGTCCTCGCTGCCGATATAGAACCTTCAGAATCAGTGTAGTGACTGGCAGAGAAACTATTTTAATACGGTGGGAAGGCAGGTTGTAGAGGCTCCTAGTAACTAATTTCCCAGTTACTAGTAACTAGTTTCTTAGACTAGTAACTAGCTTACTGTGACATCTTTGGTTTTAAGCACCCCCCTGCCTGTTGTGAGTTGTACAGAAATAAGGACATTTTTTCATCAATGCTTTAGCTTTTTCAATTAGCCTTTCCAGAGATCTAATTCTTACCTTCGTTTTGGCCATGAATTGACTGTGAGACCCTGGCCAGTCATTAAACCTCTCTGGGTCTCAATTTCCTCTAAGAAATGAGGACGTTGGCTTAGATGAGCTTGCAGTTCATACGAATCTTCTATGGCTCTAACCTAGAGGATGGCAGACCGCTGTCCACAGGCCAAATCCAGCCTGCCACCTGATTTTATATGGCCTGTGAGCTAAGAATAGTTTTCACATTTTTGTTTTTTTGGTTTCTTTTTCTTGTAGTTTTTACATTTTAAATGGTTGAAAAAGATTGAAAGAATAATATTTTGAAACTCATGAAAATTATATGAAATTCAAATTCCAGTGTTCATAAATAAAATTGTATCAGAACACAGCTACCCTCATTTGTTTATGCAATGTCTGTGGTTGCTCTCAGGCCATGAGAGTGGAGTAGTTGCGACAGCCTATATGGCCTGCAGAGCTGAAAATATTTACTCTCCAGCCCTTTCTAAGTCTGCCAAGCCCCGCTCTAACCCAAGCACAGGCTTGGGACCGTACTCCTCCGAAACTGAGCACTACACCCTTATAGCCTTAGTATTACCTAAGCTGCACTTTGATCTAGATTTAATTAGATTAAGATGGGAATTTTTGCTTTTATTATTTTCTCCAGGAGAAAATAGAAGCTTAGTTAGCATTCATGTATGTTTTTAATTAAAAAATAGAAATAAAAAAAAAATCCTCTTTAAAACAATAGTTTGTTTGTATTCAGACTTTTTTCTCCCTGTAGGAATCACTATAGAGAAGAAAGCCATATGTTTATATTTTAATTCATTTGCCTTTTAAAGTGGATTTTTAAACTCCAGATGTGGACTCAGAAACAATTAAAATATACTTTTGATGCTCTCAAAGAGCCAAGATGGGGGAGGAGGACTTTACCTCTTGTATTTGAGAGTGAAACAGAAATCTTAATATTTTCCACTTCCCATTGTGTGCTAAAAATACCATTTTTAGATTCTTTGAGTAGAGACTCTAGATTAATGTGGAGATAGAAATGGCATTAATTTTATGGAGATCCAATTTAAACAAATACATTTTAAATAGATATGCTTAATTATCACGAATGGAAATTATAAAGTTAAAAAAGTAAATATCAATAGGATCTACTTATCTAATGTTTCTCTTTATTCTAGAAAGTTTTTTTCTCTGAAGCTAAGTCTGGTAAATTGCTGTGTGAGTTGAGTTTGGGTGAGTGAGTGTGTGTGTGTGTGCGTGTGTGTGTGGTTTCCAGTGTTCACGTCATTGTAATTGTAGAGAATCAGCTTCTCACTCTTGCACTTCCAGAGTCATTGAGTTATTCTAAAACTCCTTCTAGGCCTTGAGTTTCTTTTGATCTTGGAAGAAGATGGGTGCCTTGAACTGGTTAGTGAGGGGCAGAAGGGAGGTCATTCAACGCGGGTCATCTTTCATCTTAAAGTTAGCTTCATTTTTCTCTTCTGATCTTCTAGAGAGAAAGAATTAAGACTGAAGATACTTGTTGATAAAGAAGGTTTGTAAAGAAATTTATGTAATATATAATTTTAGAAAACATTGGCATTGACTCAGTACCTGAGGTCTCTGAAGATCTCCAACATTTTCTGAACAATATCGCAAATTATCTGGGGAGACAGGAGGCAAACACTAGAATACCTATTTTTCAGAGGGAACAATTGAGGCTAGTGGTGGTTGTTACTTGGCTTGCTGACTCTTAGTGGGGGTAGAGCT
>NW_011888927.1:4446593-4483112 GCF_000151845.1 Pteropus vampyrus
ACCTCTCTGGGTCTCAATTTCCTCTAAGAAATGAGGACGTTGGCTTAGATGAGCTTGCAGTTCATACGAATCTTCTATGGCTCTAACCTAGAGGATGGCAGACCGCTGTCCACAGGCCAAATCCAGCCTGCCACCTGATTTTATATGGCCTGTGAGCTAAGAATAGTTTTCACATTTTTGTTTTTTTGGTTTCTTTTTCTTGTAGTTTTTACATTTTAAATGGTTGAAAAAGATTGAAAGAATAATATTTTGAAACTCATGAAAATTATATGAAATTCAAATTCCAGTGTTCATAAATAAAATTGTATCAGAACACAGCTACCCTCATTTGTTTATGCAATGTCTGTGGTTGCTCTCAGGCCATGAGAGTGGAGTAGTTGCGACAGCCTATATGGCCTGCAGAGCTGAAAATATTTACTCTCCAGCCCTTTCTAAGTCTGCCAAGCCCCGCTCTAACCCAAGCACAGGCTTGGGACCGTACTCCTCCGAAACTGAGCACTACACCCTTATAGCCTTAGTATTACCTAAGCTGCACTTTGATCTAGATTTAATTAGATTAAGATGGGAATTTTTGCTTTTATTATTTTCTCCAGGAGAAAATAGAAGCTTAGTTAGCATTCATGTATGTTTTTAATTAAAAAATAGAAATAAAAAAAAAATCCTCTTTAAAACAATAGTTTGTTTGTATTCAGACTTTTTTCTCCCTGTAGGAATCACTATAGAGAAGAAAGCCATATGTTTATATTTTAATTCATTTGCCTTTTAAAGTGGATTTTTAAACTCCAGATGTGGACTCAGAAACAATTAAAATATACTTTTGATGCTCTCAAAGAGCCAAGATGGGGGAGGAGGACTTTACCTCTTGTATTTGAGAGTGAAACAGAAATCTTAATATTTTCCACTTCCCATTGTGTGCTAAAAATACCATTTTTAGATTCTTTGAGTAGAGACTCTAGATTAATGTGGAGATAGAAATGGCATTAATTTTATGGAGATCCAATTTAAACAAATACATTTTAAATAGATATGCTTAATTATCACGAATGGAAATTATAAAGTTAAAAAAGTAAATATCAATAGGATCTACTTATCTAATGTTTCTCTTTATTCTAGAAAGTTTTTTTCTCTGAAGCTAAGTCTGGTAAATTGCTGTGTGAGTTGAGTTTGGGTGAGTGAGTGTGTGTGTGTGTGCGTGTGTGTGTGGTTTCCAGTGTTCACGTCATTGTAATTGTAGAGAATCAGCTTCTCACTCTTGCACTTCCAGAGTCATTGAGTTATTCTAAAACTCCTTCTAGGCCTTGAGTTTCTTTTGATCTTGGAAGAAGATGGGTGCCTTGAACTGGTTAGTGAGGGGCAGAAGGGAGGTCATTCAACGCGGGTCATCTTTCATCTTAAAGTTAGCTTCATTTTTCTCTTCTGATCTTCTAGAGAGAAAGAATTAAGACTGAAGATACTTGTTGATAAAGAAGGTTTGTAAAGAAATTTATGTAATATATAATTTTAGAAAACATTGGCATTGACTCAGTACCTGAGGTCTCTGAAGATCTCCAACATTTTCTGAACAATATCGCAAATTATCTGGGGAGACAGGAGGCAAACACTAGAATACCTATTTTTCAGAGGGAACAATTGAGGCTAGTGGTGGTTGTTACTTGGCTTGCTGACTCTTAGTGGGGGTAGAGCTCTTGTTTTTTCTGGCTCAGTCTGAGATGTATTTCATTTGCCTGTCCTGTTCTTAAACAGCACTTGTAAAATCACGTGTCACTTCTACAGTTATATTTAGGATACAGCTTGAAACACTGTATAAACACCCTGTGATAGAATACTGAAGTCTGCCGCCTGGGTAATTATTATGTGGTTCTGGTATCATATTATCTGCACTATCCAGATTAGAATGCGTCACCCACTTCTAAGTTCGTCTAGAAGAGGGAGCCCGTTGTGCACAGGGCCAAAGGATATTGCCTCACGGTTCCCCTTTCAGTGAACTTTGTGATACATGTGCAGAATGCTGTGGGACTTCATTCTTGTTTGAAAACACTTGTAACTGCTAATAGTGCTGAAATACTAAGGCTTTCCCACACCCTCACACCCAAAATACCTCCTCAATGTGCTTTGTGTTCTTTTTTAGAATTTCATGAGAAGTATCTGGAATTGCCATCCGAAGGGAATGTTCGTCACAAAACTGCCTAATCTTTAGACATGTCTAAATGCAGATATATTTAATGAGCACTTTCATTTTCCTTCTTAAGTGGAAGGGGGCGAGTTTCTTCATTGAGCTTCTCTCTTCTGGTTTTAATCCATTTTTAGCCCCTTGATTAGTGTGTGGCTTGGGGAGGTTGGAGCTAAGCCATTTCTTTGCCCTTTACTTCAGGGGGAAAATGTTTGCACCCTCACTTTTTAGTATGCAGGACTCTGGTTAGCCTGATGGTGGGTTAGCAGTAACTGCTGAATGAATGACTTTAGTGCCAGTTTCTGCTGATGCGTTTTCTCCTTCCTTACCATTCTTCCCAGTTTCTTACTGTTTATCTTTTTTTTTTCCTCCTGGAATCTTTGAAGACAGGAAGGACAGAACATAATTATTATTATTTTTTTTTATTATATAAATAGCCCTAGTAAAAGGATTGGTGGTGGAAAATATTGCCAGGTTTTTTGGTGGATTTTAAAAATACCTTGTTAAATATGTATAATCAAGAATTGTGTGACTGACAACTCGGTATGTCATGATGTGAACAGATCTGAAACAGCACTCCCACCCTCCACCCCGAGTCAAGAAAATAGTTCAGGAGGAAATATTTGGTTAACATTTTTTTGTGTTCACAAGATTTTAGACAGGCTTTAACTAGGACAGCTCTTTAAAGATTTGCACAGGAAATCACTATTAATGTGGGTTCTTAATTTAAACTATCTAACTTAGCCTCAAAGAACCCAAAGGAGGCAGAATATAATTCCATCACTGATCCTGGGTGGACAGAAGGAAGGGTCGAGCCTGGCCATCTCGTGATGCTCATGAGAGTTCTGCAACATTTTACCCCCAACTTCTACCTCCAGAAGATTTTTACAGCTCTGTATCCCTTTGTACACTTTTTAGGTTGACATAAAAAGTTTTCTATTATAAAATTAGAAAGATACAAAGGATGTAATTTCTGGCATAATATAAATATTGACTTTTAAAATGAAAAATTTATTTCACTGTTTAAAATGTACTGAATGGAATTTAAACACTATTGTGATTGAATGTGCCCCATTACCACTTAACAAGTAGGCGAGCAAGGTCTTTTTTAATAGTTGGAAATTTTACATTGTTTCTTTTTTTCCTTGAGCTCAGACTTTCATTCAATTTCCTCATGCAGAATTTTATCCAAATGTAACACATTAAAAAAAACAAACAAACAAACCCAATTATCCTATGATATTTTGTAGTAAAAATATGATCCTAAGGGGCTAGGACTTAAATAAATTTCTGGATTGAGTTTCTCATTATAATAATTATTAACAATAATTCATCAAAACATTAAGTTTGATAAATTATTAATAAAACATGCAAAGTAAAACAATCTTATTTCAAATGTGTTTCTTGATCTCTTGATGAGGCTTTCTTGTTTTAAGTTAGTTCATCTGTGTATGGTGAAAATAAATTCTTGCTGAGATGATACAGGGAGTTAACTAAAGGAAGTTCTCCTGACCCGCGCGGTATTTTGAATCTGCCCTTTCTTTGGTACCAGGATGTTTTCCCACCTTGGGAGCAATTCTGTTGGTCAGAATCAGAATGGGTGAGAGGTAAGTCTACCTTTTGTCAAGTGAGAGAAGGAAGATTGTGAAGAGAGAAATAATGAACAAAGCAGCAGGGTGACAACCACAGGCAGATGCTCTTTGGGAATGTGTACATGTGGAGGCAGAGGATCTGGGACGAAATTTCCATAAAACAATCCATGGCTGCAGACCTCTTGCAAACTCTTCATGTGTTCTAGGGGTACAGGGCCCCCAGCATGGAGCCCAGTGCTCTAGGGAGGCAACCCAAAAGAGCTGATGTCATCATGGGGGGCAGCCTGCACTTCTGTGTGTCCTGGGGTACAATCAGTTGGCCAAGTACAGGTCACTGGATCACCTTAAGTTTGAATGACATACACATTAGTCAACTCTCCTAGGCAATACAGATCACCTTTGAAAGCCTGTGCTTGCAGTTTTGAAAAAGCAAACAAATAGGTGTTAAAATTTTAACTTTTGAAGGTGAGGTAGAGGGAATTTTAGTAAGTCGTTATGTCTCTTCTCACTTAAAAATATTTTAAATTAACCCAAATAACATTACTTTCATGGTGTCTATGTTTCTATAGGACAATTCTAGTAAGAAGATACTCGATGAAAAGTTGGTTTTGTGTGTGTGTTTTGACAACTTATCTCTTCAACATTGGAAACCTTGTTGGATGCCCGCAAAGATGTCCTCTCAGATACGTTGAATCAGGTCTCCATGCGTCCCTCCTTATATTCCACTCTGTGCAACCAACTGAATAATAGCAGGATGTAATTGTGTTTCTCATTACATTTTAAAATTTAATTAGAATTTGTTATATTTGAAAGCTAATTTCTTACATCTAATTACCCAGATTTTGCTTTTATAATGTGATTTTTGGCAAACCAGTTGAGGGAATATAACTGATGGCTACTTTGTTTTGTTTGTCAACTCCTGAGTCAGCTAACAAGTCCCCAGATTTCCTAAATTGAAAATAGATATTATATCTGCATACTTTACAAAAAAATGAGGCGAAATATTTGGATATAAAATTCAAAATGACGTACACTTGTGTGCGTATGTTGAATGGATTGGTCTGGCTTTTCTGTGCAGAATCTCAACAGAGTCAAAAATGGTTCTTCAAAGAGAATGCTGGTATCTGATGACTAGTGTTGCTGGTTCCTTTCTCGCTCATCTCTAGACCAAACAGAAACATGCATCCCCTCTGCCAAGTATGCCGTGATGTCACAAGCAGGCCCTACAGCACAGCGGCTTTTTCCTACACGTTTCCTTTTCTGGCTGCAGGATATTTAACCTCTTCCTCAATTCTTTTACCCATTTTTTTTGTTCAGTTGGAGAACTAAGACATCTACTACTATAAATTCTGTTTTTAAAAAATAGATTTTATTTTTTTAGAGCAGTTTTAAGTTCATAGCAAAATTGAGCAGAAAATGTAGAGTTCCCTTATTCTCCCTGCCCTTCCCACAATCTCCCACTATTGACATCTGGAGCCTGAGTGGTACATTTGTTACAATTCATGAGTCTACAGGGACACATCCAAAGTCCATAGTTTACATGAGAGTTCACTCTTGATGTTGTACAGTCCATGGGTTTTAACAAATATTTAATGACATGTATCCACCATGATAGCATCATACAAAATAGTTTCACTCCCCTGAAAGTCATCTGTGCTCCCCCTGTTCATCCCTCCTTGCCCCCAACCACTGATCTTTTTGTTGTCTCCATAGTTTTGGCTTTTCCGGAATGTCATCTAGTTGGATAGATTCTTTTTAAAAGATATAATAGGTTGAAGGATTTTGGAACTTTAAGGGATCTTAGAGATTTTTCCATTCTGTGGCTTTTTATGCTTACCAAAGTTTTATATATATTTTTTCAATAGTTTGAATAAAAACCAACTTGTTCAGCTTCACAAACAAACGAGTACTTTGCATTGGTTTAAATCAAGTTAAATATTTCTGGGCGAAGTAAAGAGAAGCACTAAAAAAAGTCAAGGTGGAGGAAGGAGAAAGAAATTCTTTCTGTCCTTAGGAATTCCTTGAAGAATTCTTAAGCCGATGTTGGTTGTCATTTTGATAGCATTTAGGGACATCTTTGGATTAAATAAAAGAGATTGCTTTCAGATTGAGAGAACTAATATTAAATAGAAATATGCTAAATTTTATTGCAAGGTGGAACTGGAATCTATTGAGGTAAAAGACAATGGGAAAAGATAATGTGATTTACTAGTGCTATGGAGAAATCTTGTAGAGCAGCAAATGAGTCTGTCAGTTAACAGCTGCAATGGCCAAAAAGAAGTGTTCTTTTCCTTGTGCCAAATTGGTTAGCTGGCTCCTTTACTTTATTAATTGGGGTGGAACCACTATCAGACTCACCCAGAGTTAGCCCTGAGGCTCAGGCATTTTGCGTGGGAGACAAAATGGCTGAATTACCTCCATGATAAAATTGGCAGCCTTGATATTTGTCAGAGGGTTCCCAGAGATGACCACGCTGGAATCTCTTCCTTCCCCCTCCCCCTGCCCCAATATTATACTCTACCATTTTATTGATTTCTTTAAGTTCTGTATAGGTTCTATGCCAGCCACACATGGGGTTTTGTGTTTCCTGCCCCCCCCCCCCCCCCGTAATCTATTTAACCAGGGTTTATTTTGCAGAAATTTATGATGGGGGCATGCCCTCCTACTGACAAACAGGCCAAGTCTTTAGGTCTGTGACACTAGGCTGTTAATAGCTTAAGAGGCTCTTGGTTATGGAAATAAGTCATAAAGCCACAGAAGGATTTAGCTTCTTGAGAAAGTAAAAATCTACTTAGCATGTTTATGAGAAAGGAGTGAGAGTCATTACCCCATTAGAGCATTAAAGCTCCAACATCCAGCTAGAATATCTCCCATAGCTTGGCAAGTTGTTTTAACCCATGGCTTCCCACATTTTGAACCCGTTTCTTTCCAGTTGCTTTATCATAGGCAGGCTGCTGTTTATGCATCACAACTCAGAAGAGGGACAGGTAGGAGCTCGATGCCACAGGTAGCACCTGATGGCATCAGGCATGCTCCATTGACTAACTCTTGGCTGCCATGGTCCCAGCCACATTCCTGCAGCAGGAGGGTTTATGGAACTCATTGATAGACATTTTGTCATGTGACTCACCAGGGGCCAGAGGCCTCATGTAACCCAAACTCCCCAACTTTTCCTCACCTTCTGCAGAGTGGGTTGTAAGTGGGATTCGACTAGAGACTAGAAAGTGGTGCTCAATCTTGCTCAGAGGTAAAGCTGCTGGGGGAGCTTCAAGGTGCACATTTCTTGGAGTGCCACGCAATTGGAATATCACTACTTCTGTCATATGAAAAAGGTCCTCTTAACTAGGTAAGTAGTGCAGGTATTCATACCTTAAAATTTAACCATTTAAAATTGTTTAAAGAATCATCTTTCTAGAATTTAGTTTAAACACACATGTAGTTTTTGACTATGTATTGCCTTAATTTCTTGTTAGATCATGTGGTGGTAGGTGCTAAGGTTTTAGAGAAATTAATGGGAAGTTTACAAAAGAATAAATGCTATATAATAGCATTTCTCTCTCTCTCTCTCTCTCTCTCTCTCTCTCTCTCTCTCTCTCTCTCTCTCTCTCTCACACACACACACACACCCACACACACACATACACATGACTTGAGAAGAGGACTCACTTTATTGTTTAGATTTTCATGGTGAGGCAACGTGAACCTGGTCATAGAACATGGATGTCCTGAGGGATGGTAGTTGGAAACCTCTAGAACAAAGTGAAGGGAAAACTCAGAGAAATCCTGGTAGCCTGCCGGCAGCCCTGAGGGACCTTCATTCGTTCTCCTTGTGCAGTTCTTTGATGTTGTTGGCGAATGAATTTCACTAAAGTGAGTTCCATCTCCTAGTGTTACTAGGTATAGATGTCTGTCATCTTTGGAGGTATTTTGGGAGATGATTTATACCAAATGAACATTTATATTCTTGTTCATATGAAGCCTGACACTTTTTTTTTCCAGAAAAATTGACATTTCAATATTGTAAATTCTATTAAAGGATTTTAGTTTTAATTTCTCTGTACCTCTCAGTCTAGCAAAGAGACAATGTCCTGGACCTTTTTGGGAAATAGCTGTCTAACTCAATTTTTTTTTTCTTTTAGTGAAATGGGAGTTACTTTGCTTAATTAAAACTGGAAAACCATTGTCAGCCCTTGTATAAGGCATCAACCTCTAGGTAATTCATATCAAATTTCTTTTGATGCTGGTAATTTCCAAAATCAGCAATAGGAGATAAAGTACCTGTTTTGATGAATCTAGCAGCAGATGTGTTTATAAGAGGAAATGATATTGCTAACTTGCAAACTGTATTTTGTGGGATAATGTAATGGAGTGTAGTTTACTAGTATTTCCTCTATTAAAGGAATGCAGTCAATTTTTTTTCCTTGGAATTTCAAATGTATATATTACTCTAAAAGCTTCCTGGAAATTTGAAACTGCTATTTACTTGCTTATAACTTTCTCTCATTTTCTTTCTAGCAGTGGAAGGGAAGTTTAAACCTTATTTAAATCCACAGTAAACTTTATATATTATGAGACTTGTTGGTATTCTAAATCAGTGTTCTGTCTAAAACCATGTAAAGTGATTCTGATAAAAATATGGGAATTACAATGTCTACTGTTTTTCAATGGAATTTTCTACTTGGAGGGATTAGAGAAAGAAGACAGAAGAGGGTTGGTGAGGGGCAGTTGCTGATGGTATGTGTGTGTCTTGAATGCTAAACTTAGCAGTTTATAGTAATAGGCTTGTGGGGTGTGTGGCAGTGTATGTTTAAGAGTTTGAGGATGAGTCTGGCATTTAGATATAGGTAGTTTAGTTTAAAGAGTTCCAGCTGGCGTTGTTGAAGTGGTTTTGATGTGGCATGATGAGGCACTGGGAGCATATGGCAGATCTGAAGGCCAGCCTGGGATGTTGACAGGTAAAACACAGAGGAGGTATGATGTTTGGAATTTTAGAAGGTTAGGAGGAAAGGGATTGTGCCTGGCTTTTTACCTTTTTGACTTTTATGGAGGATGAAAATGAAATATTTGTAAGGGAATTAGCAATAATTGAAATAGATGGTGGTTAAAATCATAGAAATGGAGGATTCTCCAAGTGAGAGGAGAAGCCAGATGGATAATTAGTGAACGGACCACCTACTTTTGTAGTTAGAGAAGTCATGAAATACACGATAGGATTCTGCTTTTATGAATGAAAAATATGGCAGCCTCCAGATTATTAATTTGCAAGTTAACTAATGGTATTCTATATTTGTTCAGAAACTTTTATAATTCTTTTTGAAAAGTCCCTTGTAGCTTTTTTTTTAAGAGAAGGAAATATCATAAGAATACTTTTATAGAAGTGTATTTTTGTGTAAGTTTCTAAGCTTCCCCTTAAATTATTTCCTACCTGCAGAGATTAGTTTCTCTTGCTAGAACATGGAGACTGGTTAGAGAAATTGATGACCTTTGTCTCAGAACTCGGTTGCCCTTCTTCGAGACAAGCAAAATAGAACATGGTTCATTTTTCTACCAATAAATATTTATTGAGTTCTGTAAAATTTCATGCCAGTCTCTGGGCATGAGCCCCTGGATATACCTTTCAATACCTATTCTACTGAAATTTCAGTATTAATCTTTATGTTTCCAGATAAAGCAATTCAAGTAGAAGATCAATACTGAAACAATTGCTAGCATGATGTGTCTTTAAAAGTATAGTAAATATTCGTTTCCTACAAAATAATTGTATTCTTAATTAGAAACCCAACTGTTGAAACTGCAACAAAGTTAGGTACTCAGATGATAATAATTATGAAATAAATGCATATTTTAATAATTTATGGCAATGGTTTCTTAAAAATTTTAAAGTAGCAATTGTTACTAAAGTGGATTTTTGAAATTACATTTTTATCTTCAACCATTTTTATAGCAATAAAGGGGGAAGATAATGCTTGGGCACTATATCAGGCTTGAGTAGGTGGAGTAAGGCCTGATAAGAGAGGGTTTGGATTTTGGTATGGAGGGATTTGCAGTATTGATTGCGCTGTTTCAAAGAGTAGCTCAGTGATATCAGTACCTATTCTAGTAACTCGACACCAGATGTGGAAGTGTTTTACAGAAGGAAAAAGTGTAAATGACCTTTGTTCCCACTTTTGCAGCATCTATCTATGGACAGTACACTGTCCATAGTGAACTCTAGTTCACTGAAAGGAAGAGGATTTTATTCTTGAGAATATTTTTATGAGTCTAGAGAGACAATATTGCGAATAGGACCAGGCTTAAGAATTTAATGTAAGCAATATTCCAGGAGTCAAAGACTTTTTTTCGATAAAGTAAAATAAAATCTAAGCTGGAGAGGTTTAAGGAGTAATGGAAAAAAGGGCTAAATACTTTGGGAATTGATTGGTAACATGTTACTATTAATTGGTAAGTTAATCTGTTAATTAGTGATTGATTAACATGGGTGATTGTGTTTATCAACTAATGATACCCATTGGCAGCTTTTACTTTTTCAGCCATCAAGTCAATAGCACAATTTCTAGTCTACCAAAATTTCATCACCAACACCTACCAAGACCGTGAATATTGTACAGCAGCTGCTCAAGGCTTGCACACTCCACCCTGACAATCCTTAAACCGTTGAGTCAGCTTGAAGTCTCTCCATTTCTTAAGTTTGTGGTTCAGGCACAGGTAACTGAAAACAGATGTGCAGAGTAAAAACTGCTAGTTTTCTTGTTGAGCTTTTGGTGATTTGGGGGTGGGGAGCAAAATCTGCCTTTTACAAACCCTTTGTGCTTTTATTACAAACACAGTTTTCCGATCTCAGCAATATTTGCCCACGTTCTATCCAGATGCTTTCTTTTCTGTTCCTTAGAGGGATTGCCGACCTAGGTGGAGAGGAGCTGTTGCTCCCTTTTTTTTACGTTAAACTCTTTCTCCCGTTGCCTGTTTCCTGTCTGTAGACTACACGTGGCCCTGTGGGATGCAGGGTGATTTTCTGACCTAGCAATTGCCTCTTATGATTCTTCTGTTAAACACTCATTAAGCTATTCGACAGCCCTAGGGACAGAGTGAATTGGCAGTCCTGTTACATGCTCGGGCTGAAAGAGAGGACAATGATTGGACAGCAAGGAAGAGACATAAGATGGCTTAAAGACAGATGTAGCTTGTAAACAATAAGTCAAGGGAGGACCACATTCTTAGTGTGACGATTACTGAAGAATGATGCCATCAAACCTTTCGTGAGCATCCACCGTATGGGGGAAACAGGTGAGAAACTGGAGAAACCAGTATGAGACGCTGAATCCAAGAACTTCACGGTCCAACTGGGGTAGAGTGGGGGATATGGAGAGAAAGAAGCCACAATGCAGGGTGGTCCATGTACAGTGCCAGAGATCACTGTCATGGCAGTCCTGCAGAGAGAGAGCGTCCAGGGCGGGAAGTTTCCTGGACAGCGCGTCTTTGTCGAGGACATGTGTTTTAAACTGGGTTTTAAATGCCTCATGTAGGAGTTTGACTAACTAGGAAGAAGGAAGGAGGCATTTGGGGGAGGGGTCAGCTAAGCAAGAGGGAGAACGCAAGCTCTGCACAGGGTTTCCAGGGGCAATGCGAGCAGCTTGCACAGGCAGCTGTGGGAGATGATTGGAAAGAACGGGCAGCACCCATTTGCGGAGGCCCCTGAAAAACCACTAAGGAGTTTGGATTTCATAGGGAGCTAAGGGAGACTTTTCATCAGGGGTTAAGACATGTGGGAAGTAATGTTTTAGGAGAAATAATCTAACTATGATGTGGAGACCTAATGTCTTATTTACTGACTGGACCGTGTGATACTGTTTTGCAAGCCATCTTCTGTTAGAAATGCAGTTTTATGGTTCACAGGCGGATCCCCCGGCATTGCGTTAGGAACCAACCCTCAGTCTTGTTAGGAGAAGGAAATGTTTGATCTTCAGCTTCTCTTAAATCTATGAGGGCAGTGTTTTATCAGGCTTTGAAATGTGGGCTGAATGATGGATATGCGATCAGCTCTTAAATACAGCACTGCCAGGCTCAGCCCTGCAATCATGTGGTTATGAAATATTATCCAGCCTGAAATCATAAGAAAAAAAAACCTTTTTAGTCTGGCCTACTCACAACACATGATATGAGAGCCTAACCTTTGAAGGGACTGGAAAAATCGGAGAACTGCTGACTACATGAAATGTAAATGAGAATTCCATGTGGAGGGATTCTTCTGAGTTTTTGGTATTTTCTTCTCTTGAGTGTTTACTCCGGACCACAGCACCTATTTCTGCATCACATGTTTCCAAGGCCAAACAAAGGTCTCTGCCTTGAAGATTTGAGGCACTTGCTTGCTGTTGACCCACACGTAATTCCCGAAGGAAGGGAAAAAGATAGAGGGGAAGAGAGAAAGGGCAGAGCTGGGCCACAAAACAGTGCTTTGACTGATTGGAAATCTTCCAGAAGTATCTGGTCTCCTGGCAACCCACCTGGAAGTCGAGGAGTGTGGAATGGGGCTTAATACATTAGTATTAGTCTTGTTCCTGCTTAGCAGAAGAAATTCTCATTACCCACAGTAACACATGAAATAATTCATCCTGCCTTACCTGTATCTTCTCTGCCAGGTCAGCATAAGGCTGGTCAAAAAGAAACCTGAAGTTTGATTTTGACTTGTTACCAATGGGTGCTGAATGTGGATGGGCAGAGCAAGATTCCATTCATTGCAGAAGCCTGGTCCTCTTCAAACTATGGACCCCAGGTTATCAGTCACAGTGAGAACATAGGTTGACAGAGGGAAGGAGCAATGTAGAACCTGTGGATTTTCCTTAGGGTTCTGCACTCAGCTGTCTCTGACCTGGGTCCTCTTGTCCCTTGTGACAGATACAGTATTCTGACTTCTCCTTTGATTAGCCAATCTCATTTCACATCCGTGAAAAGTGCAGGCCTCCCGTTTTCCTTGTCATTTTGTTCCCATTCTCCACAGACGTGTGGCAGCCATTACATGATTGCTTTTAGTTATAGACTCTTTATCCTTAAATGATATATGGCAAGTTATTAGTTAAAGAATACATGGAAACGTCCCTGTGTTATTAGGGGGATCCTTCATTGCTTGCTGAGATTGCCCCACTTCCTGTCCACCCTCTCAGTTGCTCCTTCATCTCCCCCCACGACCCTGCCTTTTCAAATGGCTCTTGAGACATTCCGAGCAAATGATTCTCAAAGCATGGTCCTCAGGTCAGCAGAATCAGCACACCCTGCGAACCGTTTGAAATGTAAATTTGAGGGCCGCACCCAGGTTCTACTGAGTTGGAAACTCTGCAGGTGGTCCCAGCCATCTGTTTTAACAAGCCCCCCAGGTAATTCTGATGCATGCTAGATTCTGAGTGAGTTTGAGATCCACTTGTCACACAACAGATGGCTTATGAAGAGACTTGATCTTTCCCTTTATAGTTATAAAAAAAAAGATTTTGTATCTACCTGGATGCACATCCAGGACACAGAATAAAAACAGAATCTGATGCCTTTCATCTTCATTTCTATTCACTGTTGACAATTTCTGTATTAAAATGGGGAAATTTAGCACTTTGCAATTTAACAGCTAGTTAAACACCACTTAACCCCTTAGACCTAGCCAATTGCTTTTCCTCCAAAGCCTGGTTCCATCCCCACCTTCCCCACCACTACCCTCCTGATTGCTGCAGTCACTCACTATTAGGCTAATTTGCTGCTCTGGGAGACCCTGTTAAGATGACTCTCTGATTAGGTAGGAATTGATTAAGCAGAAGCTGCTCTATGCTATTGCTAGATCAGTAAAAGCAACGAGAGAGCTCCTCATTCCAAGCCGCCTCCATTTTGCTGTTGCTTCAGTTAAGTTACTTTTCTATAATTCGTGGCTCATTAGCCCTGTGACTTCTGAACGTGTGTTTTCATCCTAGTCATTCCAGCCATATGTGAATGCTACTATGCTCAGAATCCCTCATAATGTTGGTTTCCTGTTGTTGTCCCGAATGTTGATGACAAGGCGAATAGCAAGATAGAAATGCAGCTTTGGATAGGAATCATACTTCTTGAACTCCCCTGGGCCCTCTCCTATACCCACCTTTACATGCAGGTCTCAAGTGTTAACTGGATTGTTCAGCCTGTTCCTGAGGCTGCAGGACCTGAGTTTGAAGCTGTAAATGACTTCTCTAGGCCTCAGTATCTTTTTCTGAAAGACCTAGGAAGATGGTATTTCCCCCAGAGGGTAGCCGTGACTTCTAAGGGAGATAATGTAAAGTTTTCTGTAGTAATTCTCTCTAGAGATGAGGCTCCTGTTCCCACGTTTTTCAGATCCCCACTCCAGGCATCCTCTTCAAGATACCTCCCCCAGGCCAGCTTCTCCCTCTCTTAAATTCCCATAGCACTTTGTTGGTGTTGCTTTCATTTGACAATTATGTGTCTGACATTATAGTTACTATTTTCCTTTCCCCTTTTAGACTGTGAGCACCTCCAGGCTAGGTGATGGCTTGATGCAACCCCTCCCCCCTTCTCCATAGCTGTGGCCACGAAGCCCGGATGAGCATCAGAATCTCCTAGGAGCTTTGAAAAAAAAATACAGATTCCTTGGTTCTAGCCCCCAGAGAACATTCTGGTGAATCTGGATTGGAATCTAGGAACCTAGATTTTTCATGAATGTCACAGATGTTTCTGCTGCAGGTGGGCCTTAGATCCCAGTTTTATTTTTTATTTTTATTTATTATTTTTTTTTTTAGGTGAGGCAACCCTTGGTTGACCTCACAGATTGCAAGGACCTTGTCAGCTTACAATCTCTTTTTTCACGCCAACAGCACCTGGTCTTCCTAGGTGGTCTCCCATCCAAGTACTAACCAGGCCCGACCCTGCTTAGCTTCCGAGATCAGATGGGATCAGGCTTGTTCAAGGTAGCATGGCTATAGACAGATCCTAGTTTTAGAATCAATTCTATCAAACCCAGCATTCCCTTTTATATATTTTGTAACAGCCCCTTTCCGAAATTAAACTCAGACAATAGACCTCACTTACACACAATATTAACCCCCCCAAAATAAAACTCTAAGTGTAATGTAAAGGAGAAACAACATGAAGATAATTTATAATAAAACAGCTTATATTTTAATATGTGCACAGCTACATTAGAAGACATAATGAATAAGTCAGATATTTGCTCTTAATAAGTTTGGATTAAGAAGTATTCAACAGAATATTATCAATAATCATATATAAAACCTTATAAATGAGAGATAAATAAGTCTTTTTATGTATATCACTACGAATGAGACAATTATAAATGTAGACCAATAAAGGTATATTATAGAAGTGACTCGTTAATCATGAGTGACATTCCTGAAACTGTCTTGATTTTTGGAGATGATAAAAAACCCGTAGAGAAGTTCCCAATAAGGTACACCTTTCTCTCGATTCATAGGGTAATCAAATTTCTATGAAATTCAGGGTACTTAAAACAACAAAATAATTTGTAAAATTCAGAGTTTAGATCTAGGCTCAGATTATCTTAGAAACTTTTTTTTTCTCTTTTATGAAAGTTGTGTGGGACATGGAACAATTCATTATCAAGAGGGACCTTCTGGAGTGTTGTAGGGGTCTAGCATTCCTGCACCCCTCTCCCCAAATGTCAGCAGAGCCCCGTAATCATTGTAACAATCAATAGCTCCTTACCCAGTTCCAAAGCCTCTAGGGGTAGAGCCACCCCACTGAGAACCCCTGAGATAGAAATATATCAGCACTAAACTATAATCAGGGCAAAGCTCTTGTGGGCCCTCCCCTCCCCGCCGCAGGTTGCCCCCCAGGACAACCTCAACACCTCTTGTACCTCAAGGTGAGGGACCCACACCCAGGAAGGGAAGGAAGCAGGACCAGAGGAAGAGGTTGAAAAGGCCTCAGCCAAACTGGTACGAAGCCCTGGAGTGAGTATTTGCATTCGGGGGTGAAGCCCTGGAGTGAGTATTTGCATTCAGGGTGTCCTAATTTGCACTAGAATTGCTGGTCCTCAGTCACCAGATATAGATTGTCACAGGAACTGCAAGAACGGTGTGATCTCAGGGAGGCTGCTTTCTGCAGCTGAAGCAGACCCTGAGGGAGCTGGTGGCTGGAGGCCATGTGCACTCCTTGAAGGGGGATCTGGGCGGCTCACCTCTGGTCTACCACACGCTTTCCTATATATCCTGACTTGTGCGTCACAGTGACCCTAGGTGATAAGTACAATTATCATTCTCATTTCATAGATGTAGAAACTGAGGCTTAGAGCATTCTCACTAACTTCCCTGGTTTAAGTACATAACACAGCAAGGACTGGATTCCAGGCCTTCCAAATGCCAGGTCCCCTCAGTGATGTCCACATGGGCTTGGTGATGTTCATTCATTCATTCATTTGTTCATTCACTCATTTTTTCCAACTCATTCATTCCCGCTCATTTGCTTGGTGAGAAGTGCTGCAATGGGACAGCTGAGCTGCTAAAGCTCGTCTCGTTCGTACCGTTTCTTTTCTGGTTGATTGAGTAGCTTACAGGTAGTTTAGCAGATATTTAGAAATATGAGTCCTTTTAAATTCCCAGCTTTTATTACTTGATCAGATTAAGGAATTAATTTTGAAAATCCTTGACATGGTTGAAAGCTGCTTGTTTTGTGATAAGGTTTTTCTTCTAGGTTGTTTCTGGCATAGACAAAGATATTTGATTTCGGGCCTCCTGAGAAGAGCACTTTGGGCCTTCAAGATGTCACTTCCCAGGCTACAGCCAACTGGAGTTGGTGCGTGAACCGACAGGCTGGCAGCTGCCTCGGGAATCTGACATGCACACCAGGAAGCACATGCCTGCCAGGCGCACTGACCTGGTTCCTGGGCCCTGCGCCCTCTTCCTCTCTCTCTGCTGGTTGGCTTCAGTTTGGCCTCTTAGTGGCTCATTGAAAAGGCTTTCAAATCATTTCCAGGTCCCTCAGGGGAAACTACTGTATTTAATCAAAGGCAAGGCATTTCAGCTACTGTGTGTTGGAATAATTTTGGCTCTTTAACAAATCAAATAAGAAGTGACTACTAGGCTATGAAGTTGGCCATGGGCAAGTTCAGTGAACCCGTGGAACTGTGAACCTTATTAACTCTGACAGACAAAATAAACGCAAGAGAAGCATAGTTCTTAGTATGATAGTTTAATATTTTGGAGGCCAGAATGCTTTTAAAATAGTTTAATTTTTAAAAATGGCAAAATATATGTTCGCCGTTGCAAGAAAGTCTCCTCTCCCCTCCAATGCTGTCATACCCTTAAGGTCGTCCATATTAGGAGTTGCTGTTTTTCCTTGCCTGTCTTTCCTGTGCTTATTCAAACATGTACACATATATTCACGCACATGTGTTTTTATTTCATTTCCATAAAAATATGATTCTAAGTATTTTACAAATTGCTTTATCCACAAAACAATATATTATGGATATTTTCCCCACAGGTCAGTATATAGCTTCATAATACTTCATAGTGTGGATATATCATGATTTATTCAGCCATTTTTCCTTTTGATAGACATTCAGCTCATTTCCAGTTTTTGTTATTGAAATAACACGGTAATGAACATCATTAGTTCTCATAGTGCTTCTACGGGCACCCGGAAGCTGGGAATAAGGAGGTGAACACGTGAGAGATAGATGCTCACTGCTTTGTAGAAGATTACACAGTAGTGAGAGGAAGCTGTGTGTAAACAGAGAAAGCAATACATAAAATAGGAAATAGCAACTAGAGATAAGGGCTCTGAGAAAAATAAAGCAAGATGCTGTATTAGAGGAAAGGCCTGTTTCAGGAAGTAAGTTGCAGCTGAGAGCATGGGACTGGAGAGACAGCCCTGTGGACACCTGCTGTAAGAGCTGTGAGGTGAGGGAGGTCAGGTTCTTGTCCTGGAGTCATTCACTAATGGGTTGCCAGAAGCCTTCTGCAAAAGTTGTGCCATTTGCACCCCACTCAGCAGTGTCTCAGAGGCCCCGTTTCCCCACACTCTCCTCAGCTTTAGGTATTTTCTGTCTTTCAAAATTTTGCCAAAACCATATGTGAAAAATGGATATTTTCCTAAGTGCTAATGAGGTTAGATAGCTTTTGATATGTTCATGACCTTTTCACGTTTCTCTTCCTTGAATTGCTACTCATTGACTTTGCCACTAAAAAAATGGGGTTATTTAGCCCCTTCGGACCATTTTGTAGGAGCTCTTTGCCTGTTACTCCTTTGCCTCTTACATGTCCTGGCTTATTTCCTTTTCATCTTTCTTTCGTCTCTCTACTATTGAGACTTCTTTCCTTCAGCCCCAGAGAGAAGCATCCCTTGTTTATTCTTAGGGATTATGGACCTTAGGCCTTGGGCCTGTGAGCTTTTTAGAGGCTTAAAAACATGTCTGAAATCAGAAAAAAAAAGTTTTTATTGGTTTCTTGACCACTAAAGGAAAACTGCAAATCAAGGTAATATATATTTAATCAAATGTCTATAAAACATAACTTTATGTCAATTAGTCATTTATAACCTAGTTTGATATATAGTTACTTATAACTCAAATAAGGGTAATAACTCAAATAAGGGTATATCGTTTACAGTTTTAAACCTGCTGTTACTCCTATATTCATTTGGTTCACTGGGTCAGGCTTCTAAATGAAAGAATGGTTGGTGGCCTCCGAAGATTTTTAAGCCACCCTCGAATCTCCCAGAATTCTTAAAAAGAAAACATTCCCATCCTACTGCTTGTCTCTCAAGTTCCTTGCTCTCCCCTTTTCTTGCTCTGTCTTGGTTTTCTCTGCTTTACTGCCTCCTGGTCACTTGAATGTCTGTACTCAGGGTCCTGCTCCCACCACAGCCCCGGACTGAGCCAGCTCATTCTCTGATGGCCTCATGATACAGTTCTCACTTTAGCCTGGCATTCTTTGGGACCGTTGAATATTCTCTTCTGGAAATTCTTTGCTTCCTTCATTTTGCTCACTTTCTATTCGTTTTCTTTTTCCCTTTCTGACCATTTCTCTTCAGTCCTCTACCTCTCAACTCAATTTTGGTTCCTTACCAACCCTTCCCTGACTCTCTCCTTCCCTTGGCTAATTTCAGCAATTCCTTTGTCTTCAGCTACCCTCACTACTTGCTGTAAACTCCCTTGAATCCTTTGTAGAGGAAAAAGAATATAAATTTTTAAAATAATCTGCACACCCCTCTCGCCACCACGAATAAAACAAACAATCCTTTAGTATTGACTTAACCCAAGAGAGTATTTTAAAACTGATTTTACAACCCATGAGTGGGTTATTAATGTAATGGGCAGGGACTACATTAAAGAAAGGAACAGAAAATATAATTTTATAAAATATAACGTAGTAACGTAGATATTTTTTCATGAAACTTTGTTAAATTCTGTATTTGTATCAGGACTGGCGCAATAATTTGTGGGATCCAGTGCAAAATGAAAACGTGGGATCCCTTGTTAAAAATTTTTGATAATTTCAAGATGATGACAGCAGAGAAATAATCAAGAGTGGGGCCCTTCTGAGCACAGAGCCCTGTGCAGTTGCACAGCTTGGCCATGAAGCCAACCCTGGTGTGTATGTATGTGTATGACCTGGGTTGAGATATAAGATTATTTTCTTACTATGGGTCACAAGCAAATAAGTTTGGAAGGCACTGTTTTTATGTGTGCCAGGACTGACACGAAAGGGTGGCTGTGGACACCCAGTGTGGGGTAGCTGGTTCTGAACCGTCTGCCTTCAGTCACTCCTCTTCTGTCTGCTCACCTCTACCTTGCCAGCTGGCTCCACTTTCTCCATTCCTGCCTGCTTATGCCCAGTTTCTGCTGTGCTGATGCCCATTTGGCTACGCCCTGCTCTAGTAGTATCTCAGCTTTCTCATTCTCAGTTGTCCCTCTCCTTGGCTTGTTTATTGAATATGGGGAACACACCTCCTGGGATCCCTTGGGGAATGGCTTGGACACTGCTTACAATTAAAATGCTAAGGTTTTTCTTATTTCCAACCCATATGTCTCTCCTCAGCATTAGTCTATTTATTACTTTTAGAAATTCCACCTGGATGTCTGTTATGTGTTTCAGACTCATTTTCCACCTCATCTTTCCATCTGCCTCCAAACCTGCTGTTACTCCTATATTCATTTGGTTCACGCCACTATTGTTTACTCAGTTGTCCAAGCTTAGAGCTGTGGGGGTTATTCTTTATTCTTCTCTTCTTCCCTCTTTTCCTCCTCCTCATATCCCATGAGTTGCCAAGTCTCATCGGCTTGGCCTCCCACATAACTGCTTTGGGTTTGTTCTCTCTTTTCCAAGTCTAGCAGAGAGTCTGACTCCTTGGCAGGGCACATGAGGCCTTTCACTCTGGTCCTCACCTGCATTCTCATCCTCAACTCTCACCCTACACCCACCAACACCTGCTCCAGCCACACATCTGTTCGCCTAAGTTCTTGGGCTTCTCAGCTGTGAGTGATAGCACCTCTTTCTCCTCTCCCCCTGACCTGGAGACATTTGGAAATGTGGTGGTGGGGGTCATAATCCCAGTTATTGTGACTGAGAGTTGCTGCCAGCAGTTAGTAGGTGGGGTCAGCGGTGGTAAATATCCTGTGGTGTGTGAGACTTTCTCTCAAACGGGGAACTGTCCCACCCACCCTGCCAAGAAGCAGAATGGTGCCGTTTCATGCCTCTGTCCTTTGCACCTGCTGTCGCCTTGGCCCGAGGTGCCCCTCCTAGACCTCCACCTGGGGAATGCCTACATATCCTTTGAGTTCCAGTTTTAAAAATGCCACATTCTCTTTGAAGTCTCCTGCACTCCTTTTCACACCAAAGTCAGTCGGTTTCCCCACTTTGTTGCAGGGTGTGTGTACCTCCAGCGGAGCACTCCTTTTAGTGTGTCTTTTCCCTGCGAAAGGGCTGGTCTCATTCAGCTTTGTACTCACTGCCCCAGGCGTAGTGCTGGCAGGTAGTGGGTGCACAATAAGGTAAAAGGGGTGGAATGGCCGAAAGTGAAACCTACAGCCTTTCAGCTGTGCAGTTCTTGGATTGTGCTTTACTTGTTACACTTTGTCTCCTCCTTCTCCTCCACCTCTCTCTCTTTTTTTTCTTTCTCAATTGCAGCCTTTCTAACTCTGGCATGTGCTTCTTCATTACTACAGATTGGCTATCTTCCACAGTTACAGTCATCTGCGGTTCCTCGAGGCATCTAAGAATTGAAATAGATCTTGGCCATCTTTGCTCCCGAGGTGTGATTGCAGTAGTTACAGCTCCCGTTTCCAAGGCAACAGCCTTCTTGTTAGAGTAGAGTGCTTCTCTTAGTGGATCTCCATTAGGAGAGAGGAGTCTTACTGCTCCTCTCTTCACATTCAAAGTTCCCCTGCTTTATTACTTATAAAAGGCCAGTTTACATTAGAATAGGGCAGAATAGAATATTACTCTGCTCTGGCAATTTTAAAACGTTTAATCGAAGCATACTATACAAACAGAAGAGAGCACATATATTAAGTGCTCATATAAGTAGCACCCAGATCAAAAAACAGCACCCCAAAGCTTAATGATTTTTCTTGGAACTGTTTGATTTTTTTTTTTTTCCTAATATGCATTTCTTATTTTATCTAAGAATCACATTTCTTTTCCAAACCAACCTTAATTCTAAGATCCTGTGAGATGGGGCCTGATTTAAGACCCCTGGGCAATCAACCCACAGGTTAGAGAGGGAGCTTTAGACCATTCTTATTTAAAATGCCATTTCAAAACGCTAGTTCCCCAGCGTTAGTGGGCGTTCCTCATGGATCAGCTGCTCCAGGTAGATGGACTCTCTCTGTTGTTTGAACTAGTGTATCCTAGCTCTAGGCTGACTCCTCAAGCCCACCAGACACAGATATATGCAAACATACAGACTCTTCTCCTCACCCCATTCCCCCATCTTTTTTCTTCTTTCTTTCTTTTTATTATCTTTTTAAAGATCACAGCTCCTGTGTGGGCAATAGGTGGGGGTTCTCTTGTCCCTCTTTTTCTATCATAATCTGCTGATTGTCAGCCTTGCCACAACCTGAGACATTTGACCCCAACCTGGAGGGCCCATCCCATTCTGGCTTTGAAGATTTAAGGAGCTCCAACCTTAACGTTAGGACTCTGTGTCAAGTCCACCTCTGCCTTTGTGTTCCATGTTGGAAAATTGGGCTTTGGTTTTGTTCCCAGGTTGTAATTTCAACTTTGCACTTGGTTATGATGACTCTTTCTCAGCTCTTCCCTTGGTGACTTAGTCGTCCCCGGCTCCTCTGGAATGGCTTCCTTCCTTGGAACGCCAGCGCCGAGGATGGGGTTTCTGTTTCTTATGGGCAGACGTCCCTGCACTGTTTTGGACACTTCTGCTCTAGCCCTAGACCAGCTGCTTACTTAGATAACTGGGCCCATCGTTTCCAGATACCCTGCCTAATGGAACAGTTGTCTCGTAGCCCTTGTAGATGTCATGCTGAAAGAGCATTTAGTACGCCCTGTTTGGAGCTTGGCTATCTGGCCTCTTACCTATCCAGAATGAGGTGAGAAATCAGAAAGCAGTCTGAGGCTAGCAGGCCTCTTACCTATCCAGAATGAGGTGAGAAATCAGAAAAACAGAGCTGTGATCAGCTAAACCTAGATGTCTCCCAGGGTCTGATGATCACAGTCTTTACTTCTAGGAGAAGGCCTTAGGCTGTCACTGAGAGCCTTGTACTCTTTGCTTTAGACACACTGCCAGTACGTTGTGGTTGATTGGCTTTTAAGTGCACAATAAATTATAAACAGTGAATTATAGGCTGTTTGCAATAGGGAGAAATGACAACCTAACCGAAAAGGAAGGGTGGGAAAAATGATAAAAGCATAAAAAACTGAGAAATTACATAATAATTTCTAGAGTGATTTAGTATCTTAAAACACATTGAGAGCATTTTTGAAATGTAGGATGTACACAGTGGTGGCCTTCACCATTGGCCAAATGTGCCTTATAATCTTTATGGGCCTTATAATCTCCTTAAGAATGTAAGGAAGGGTGCTCCTATGCATTTTAATTTCTTAATTAAATTTTAATTTGCACTTGAAATGGCTAAAATAAAAAGCATTCCCACATTTATAAGGGCTAAACTTTTATTCATTCATTTATCTAATGTTAAATGAGCATCTGTTATGTGCCAGGCATTGTTCCAGATGCTGAGGATACGTTAGAAAGCAAAACAGACAAAATCCCTGCCCTCCCGGAGATTAAGCTAGAAGACTAAGCTATCTAGACCAAGTAATTCTTCATGACCTGAGAAGGTCAAGGTTTTTTTTTTTTTTTTAATTTATTTTTAATAGGTTATATAGGCAGTTTTTCTATGTTGCACATAGATCAAATGGAAAAGATTATTTTTAAGACTTTCAAAACTGGCTCTATGAATGTCATATACCATTTTGAAAGTCTCTTCAGAGATCGAAATACCCTAGTTATTTCATTTTTCATCGCATCAGAAAGTAGGAGTGTGTTTTGTTTTTTTACAGGTGGGAAAATGGCAGAATGGAGAGGTGTAATGACTCGCCTGAGGTTCTTCAGGGATTAGTGACACTCTTTAATGCCCAT
This sequence comes from Pteropus vampyrus, assembly GCF_000151845.1. Taxonomy (NCBI): domain Eukaryota; kingdom Metazoa; phylum Chordata; class Mammalia; order Chiroptera; family Pteropodidae; genus Pteropus; species Pteropus vampyrus. The sequence goes on from NW_011888927.1 coordinate 4,469,961, forward strand.
ACTAGAAGATTCCCCACTTCCAAGTTCAAGTCCTTGGGTTGGGACTGTTGTTCAGTTTGCATAAAAAAAAAGGGAAGAAAAAGTCCAAATTTTAAATATAAACGGTAAAAAAATATGAGTGATTTAATGTTTGTATAAACAGTTCTAAAATGAATTCCTCACCCATGGCTTTCTGAGTCAGATGGCAGACTTGAGACTTGCCTGTATATTAATGGCTTAACTGGCTCTCTTAAGGATAAAATTTCAACTGTAATTTTCCTTCCCCCACTCCGCCTTCCCTCTGGCATGCTTATAGAGACTCTTTGCTGTTATTTGAGGCTTTCTAAATTATCAAATGAAACAGCTACTGTAGCTTTTGTTTTGGTCCTTAATCAGAAAGGACTGAAGATGGAGGTGTTCAGTGGAGAATTCTGTAGATAGTTACCTCTTATTGGTCCCTGAAAGACTGTGGGGTCAGGCGGGCCAGCCAGCTACCACCCTCAGGTTTCACTCGCCTGAGCACTGACTTTGATATTAAAACACAAAGCCTTCATGTACCGCTTTCCCCTTGCCTGCATCCGGTTTGTGACTTTCTGCTGGAGAGTGAGCATTTGATTTATTATTTTTAACAGAAGATCATTTTTATAGAGGGGTATGTCGTATGCTTTGCATTCTAGACTGGTTTTTAATTACCTCCAACCAAATATGTATGCTTTAGATTTCAGCCCTTGGAAGATGTGTTAAAATACTTTTACTACTAGAGTTCAATTTGTGGAAACATAGGTGGTATGTTATACTGCTAATAAAGCCAAAGGTTTGAAATATAATCAAAAATCTTCCTTTTGTCTTTCTTTTTAGTATCATGGAATTGTGTGCTCTCTCAAGTGTTAAAGGAAAGCAATACCAATTGGTTTGTGGAAGTCTCTTGGCAACATTTAATATGCTCTATTCATAAATGGTCTCAATTATAATACTCTCTGCATATGAGAAATCCTACACTTAGGAGTTAAAGACTAAAACAAAACAAAACACTTAGTCATTTTTATTAGACAAGGCAGAGGCAGTAAAGAAAAAAAAAAAGAGGCAGTTCTAGCTTTCATTTTAAAAAGCTTTTACTTAAATTAAGTGCATTAGCATTTCTGTGACTAAAATAAGGAAAAACCACCTAGCATGTGGAATGGGTTAGTGATGTGTTTAGTCTTATTTGAATTTTTGGCTGGGATGAGATTAGAGACTGATGTTGGACAGAGTAGTTCTACGAGGACTCATTTCTGCAGGAGGCCTACTGGGTTTTCTCAGTGTTTTTGGCTGCTGACTCTTTCACCATTCTTGTCATCCATCCAACTATCATTTTCATTTTGTGAATGGTAATGACTATTAAAAAATTGAGAAAGTCTAGTATAGTATCTTTTAAAGTAGATTGTGTATTTTTTTAAAGACTTTTTTTGGGGGGGTGGTTAGCAGGGAGCAGTTTTAGGTTCACAGCAAAATTGAAAGGAAGGTGATAGAGATTTCCCATACACCCCCTGTCTCACACATGTATAGTCTCCCCCACTACCAACTCCTCCCACCAAGTGGTATGTTTGTTATAATTGATGAATCTACATGGATACATTATGGTGGAATTAAAAAAAAAAAAAATGAAATCTCACCTGGTAATTTTATCCTAAGTATTTTGTCCTGTTATCTGGAATCATGGGTTTTGATTTCTTGAAATATAAAAAATATGATTTTTCTCTTCACTCTCAGGGGTCTGGGAGAAGTTAAGATATGTTCCCATTTTTTAAACAATGTGAAGGATTCCAGTGCCAAGGTATGGTCTACCTTTCTTGATGGAGGGATGGGGACCAGATGAGATCTTTGTTAGATGGATGAAATGGATACCAGGACAGAAGAACAGACTTTTTTCTTCTGTAAGGATGCCCTTAACGAAGGGTAGGAAAGCTACTTCTTGTTATGGATTATTTATTGTATATTTTAATTTCAGGGATTATGAAAATTGATACTAACAACACAAAAAGATGGATGTTATTGAACTAACATCAAACACTGATAATGGATGTGAAAAACATGGTGAAAATTATCTTTTAAGAAATCCAGAGTGTTTTCTGTTTAAGGAACAGATATCAAAACAAAAGAGTTGTTGAATTCAAAATGCTTCAAGAGATGCATTAGTTAGGATATTGGTTTGGTTAAAATAACACAGAAATTTATTTTATTCTCATCTATATTGGTCTGAACATAAGCAGATCAAGGTTGAGAAGATGGCTTCATGATGTTGGGGGTTAAAGGTACTTTTCTCTTACTACAATCCCATCTCTGTCACACATCTTCCATCTTCCAGTTAAAATGGTTGCCCCAGGTTCTATTACTATGGCAAAGGAGAGTAAGGAAGGAGAGGGTAGCTTCCTTTCATTTTACAAACATGACCTGGATGTTGCAAACATCGTGTGGCTCAAAATCCCATTGCCCACAACTGGTCACATGACTTCCCACCTGCAGGAGAGTTTAGGAAATGTAATCTTTAGGTAGGCAGCCATGTGCCCAGCTATGCCTTCTATTCTTTTGGAGGAAAGGGAGTTGGGCAAGCAACTAGGAGCCTCTGCCACACAAGAATAGTAGCCTGTGTTCTTTGGTGTTGCTGTATTACTACGGCTTCTAAGCAAAGTCAGACGTGACGCTATGCCTTTTAAAGAGGCATAATTGTTATTCACCAGCAATACCAAAACATATGCAATGTTTGTATCTTAATTAATGTATTGCTCAGATGGCCTATGTTAGGAAAGTAAATTTGAATGTATTGCTATTAAGTTAAAAGCAATTGTACTTTCTTTAAACATTGTTTTGTGGGAAGAACAGACTTATTTTAGCAAGTTGGAGTTTTTACACAGAATTTCTGTTAGCATAAATCCATATGCATCAAAATGAAAAAAAGCTTCAGAAAGGGCAACCTCTAGGGAGTAGGTCAAAATATTTCATTCTGGATGGGAACTTGATTCTGGAGTTGTCAGTAGTCAGTAATTAGGGTTGACTTTATGATGTTGATTCTAGGAAAGGAGCCAAAACATTACAAACTCATTTATAACTTCCCCTACCCGCTGTGAGTAACTATATTAATAAGTAATTTTAGGGTCTGGGTTCTAAAACAATTTTATTAAAATTGAGGGATGAGTCTTGTTTCTCTACAAGGAGATAGTACCAGAAAGCTCTGCCGTTTATTCCTTTTTAGCTACTTCCTGTCTGGATTTTGTTTATTGCTCTCAGCCCAGAGTGTTCTATCAGAGGGAACTACTGTATGGCTAGGAAGGTTTGTTCGTATAAAATATGTGAATATTTTTTTTCTGTTTCTGGTAGGAAGTGAGCTGTCACTGACACTCGGATTCTTGTTGTAAAGCCTGGCATATACCATACATTATAGGTTTTTAGTTGAAGTTTCTAGATTTGTGTATGTTTGTTTCGTGCTTGGTTTTTCTCATATTCTATCACACACAGCAAAGGAGATTTTGACAACCGAGCTTTTTCAATCCTGTTTTCCTATAAGGGTGAACCAGACCTGTAGGCTGTCTCTGCTGGCCATCTATGAAGAGTTAGCAGGCCCTCTCTCTTGTTTAATATGAGGCAAATGTTCTGTTCTTTTTAGCTTAGTAGTACATATTGTGTCTCCAGCATTGTTCTGGTCTTTGTTTGACAGTGAAAAGTCTCAGAGTCTCTAGGGTCCCTCGTTGTCATTCCACCTTAAACATTCTTCAGGAGACTTGGCAGTAATGACAGCTACTACAGAAGAGAGCGGGTGCTAGTTGTCATCAAAGCTTTATCTTTGGCATAGACTTAGGTAGAAAGTTTTCAGAAAAGACTGTCGTTTTTTTGGGTTAGCAAGAAAGCCTTTGATGAATTTCCCTTCAAAGATTGTTTGATTTAGGTCTCTGCTTCTAAGAAAGGTGTTATGACCATTTTTCAGGTGAGGACACTGAGACAAGTGATTTTGTTCAAGGTCATATAACACAGTATGGCCTCTTCTCTTTATTGTACCACATTATTTTTAATGAGTTATAGCAAGCGACTCTCTGTTTGTAGGTGAGCAAAGGGTGGCTATAAGCCCCAGGAGATACTTCAGGATTTTAGATAAATTAAGAACCTAGAGAAGGCAGGCTCCACACTGAGTCCTTCCTGCTGGCATTGTGGTTTCTCCAGTGCCACGTCAGTCTCTCGCACATAGGGGTCTGCAGCATATGCTTGTTGCCTTTTGAATTAATGATTATGAATTAAGGAACAGTTTTACAATGAAAAAGGAAGAAAATGGATTTGAAAGAAATTTCTCAGGTAGCCTAAGAAGGGTTGGATCCTCTTAGATAAAGAAGCGAAAGAGGTTATTTGCAGGAGTTTGGAAAATCATGGTGGGCTAGAAAAGAGGAACCCAGATCTATTTCAACACCGGGCTTTCAACTCCCAGATCTTTTAAGTGCCTATGTTTGTGCTTGCTTCTTGGATTTATAGTATTATTTTTATACGAGGAGGTTGAATCTGTTCCTATGTTGTGTGTAACTCTGGGAGGGTGCCAGAGAATGCACATGTGCACATGTGAGTACACATGTGTCCATGTGTGAGCAGGAGCTGGTCGCCTAAGGCCTCAGGTAGGATGCCTGACTCGATGGACAAGTCTCACATATCCAGATCCCTGGGACCATCTGCTTTTCACTCACAAGTTAATCTAGTCAAACTCCCTGGACAATACACACTGAAATTGTTGACTTTATAGGAGGGCTGTGTTTAAGGTTGCTTTACCTAGTTGTTAAGGACCAGAAGGAAACTTTTAGAAATATCTTTTATGTTCAGGTCCCAAGATTTTGGCGTCCGATTGAGACCTAGATAATGGAAACTTCGGCTTCTTAGTTTTAGTGTGTTGGAAGTTCTTCAGAGCTCCCAGGGCCTTTCATGAGTATCTCCTTAGAGCAATGATTACATTTCTATCCTACAGAAAAGGATACTGAAGCAAAACAAAAAGACAGATTTTGAAACACCATTTAAAAGAAAGTGGAACAATCACTAACCATTAGGGACATGCAAATCAAAACCATAATGAGATGTCACTTCATACCCATTAAGATGGCTATTATCAAAAAAGAAGTAAACAGTTAAGTGTTGGTTGGGAGATGGAAATATTGGAGCCCTGCGCATTGCTGGTGGGAATGCGAAATGGTACAGCTGCTATGGAAAATATTATGATGACTCCTTAAATGTGGAATTATCATTTGATCCAACAATTCTACTTCTGAGTATATACCCAAAAGAAGTGAAAGCAGAGACTTGAACAAATAGTTGTATACCAATGATCATGGCAGCATTATTCACAAGAGCCAAAAGATGGAAACAACTCAAATGTCTATTGACAGGCGAATGGACAAACAAAATGTGGTATAAACATACAATGGAATATTATTCGGTCTTAAAAAGGAATGAAGTTTTGATACATACTACAACGTGGATGAATCTTAAAAACATTAAGTGAAATAAGCCAGACACAAAAGGACAAATATTGTGTGGTCCCACTTATATGAGGTACCTAGAGCAGTCAAACAGAAAGTAGTTTCTGTTTCTAGTAGTGGGAATACTGGTAACCAGGAGCGAGAGGGAGGGGACAACGGAGACTTACAGTTTAGTAGACACTGAGTTTCCATATAGGATAATGAAAAAGTTCTGGAGATATTGGTGAAGGATGCATAACAGTATAAAAATGATTAAAATGGTAAAATTTATGTTATGTATATTTTGCCACAGTAAAAAGCAGAAACGGTTTTAAGATACTAAAAAAAAAGAGAGAAGGAAAATGGAACTGAAGAAAGTCATAACTTTTTCCCCCCCGAGATTTATAATAATCAGTAAAATGCTGACTAATACTGTTGTGTTGATTTTCTTAAGTTTTATCAAGTAAAAAAAACTTCACTGTGTACCTTTGTTTGTAAAAGGATACCTCTTAAAACTATTGTCAAGTCATATTGAACTGACAAATATCCAGCTTTCCAGGGTGGGTCTACATGGTACCCACATTTGGCCAACTGACTTTGCAAAATGACCTATAGGAGTGTCGATCACCATGACTCTACAGAAATCCCATGAAGTCGTGGCAGCTGCCTGCAAGAGTCCCAGAATCTGCTCAAGCTCGGACATCTGCATTTTAAACTCTAAACCTGTGTTTTCTTCTTAGAGGTTGGATTAATGTTTTCACCTATTTTGTTTGTTTGTTTTTGTTTTTATGAAGACTGGGCTGCTTTTAGAGGTTTGGAGACATCTACTGACTTCTTTCTTTTCTGCACCTCCTGAGGCCCCATGGCATGAATCCAGTTTTATTTCCTTACACCCTTTGTTTAGACTTTGTCTTTAATCTGTGACCCTCGAGAAGGTTGAAGCCTCTCTCAACAGTTTACTATTTATTGGGAATACATGGAAGTCTTGGACTAGGGTTGTGCGACTGGCTTAGAATATGAGCTTCTGGACTTCTGTTTATGCACAGACCCTTGCATCCCCCTCTTTCCCTGTGCTATTTTCTGAAACACCTAGGTCTTTGTCTTAAATTTAGTGTATAGATGATTAATGTATTTGTATATACATGATATATTCTTCAGAATGAATCTTAAAGTATATTTTTTAAAAACTTAAGCTTGAAAGTACATGCTTAACTTAAGGTTCATTTTGTTCACACACACACACACACACACACACACACACACACTTTTTTTTTCATTTATCTTCCTCAGGTTGATTTATTTCCCAATGTAATGAATACAATGCACTTTGATTTTGTTACTTTGATGTAGATACTCGTGTTCAAATTGTCATATCTTTTTGGCTGTGCTGCGCCTACATGCACTTTTTGTAGAGCTGTTAGTATATGGAGAATATCTAAATTTTGGAGCCTTAAAGTTAAAAGGTCTTTTAAAGACACATAGCCAAAGACACATAATAGAAAAGAATCTTTTCTACTAATGAACCTGATACTTAAGGGGCTAGTTCTAATTGTTTTAAATTCACACACCTGGTGCTTTAGAAACCAGCTTGTTGGACATTTGTTAGAAACTTGTTCTTTTCTTCATCTGAAATCTTTTCCTTTTTTGTTTCTTTTCTCATTTGTTTTAGTTTTCTGCCATCTAGAGCAATAAGTGACAATGGGATGAACTGGGCGTTCTATCTTAGCTTTAAAAATGTGTTCAAATTGTAGGTCATCTGTACATTTTCTCTCAAACCACATGATAGCCCCTATTAAAAATAAATTGAGAGTATTATAAGAATCGCCTCTAATCTTCTTTTCTAGATTTATGCCAAAGTTTCAAGTATGTAGTACATTGGGTAGACATTTATATAGTTTATAAAATGATCCCCCAATTGCTCTTTCTCTCCTCTGGTTCTCTCCCTAGCCATTACATTAATGCTAACTGCATTCCCTATGCCGTACTCCCCAGCCCCATGATCATCTGTTAACTACTAATTTGTACTTCTTTAACCCTTTACCCCTTTCTCCCAACCTCCCAACCTCCCTCTCTGGTTGTCACCAGATTGTCCTCTATATTTGTGAGTCTGTTTTTGATTAGTTTGTTCTTTTCATTTCTTACATTCTGCATATAAGTGAAATCATATGGTATTTATCTTTCTCTGTCTGACTTATTTCACTCAGCATAATAACCTCTAGGTTCATCCATGTCATTGCAAATGGTAGGATTTCATTTTTTTTTAATGGCTGAGTAATATTCCATTTTATATATGAACCATAATTTCTTTATCCAGTCATCTGTAGATGGGCATTTAGGTTGCTTATGTACCTTGGCTATTGTAAATTGTGCTGTCATGAACATAGGGGTGCATAGATTTTTACAAATTGTTGTTTTGGTTTTCTTTGGATAAATACCCCAAAGTGAAATTGCTGGGTCAAATGATATATCCATTTTTAAATTTTTGAGAAACCTCCAGACCATTTTCCATTGTGTCTGTACCAATTTGCAAACCCACCAACAGTGTGTATGAGGGTTCCCTTTTTTCCACATCCTCTCTAACGTTTGCTTTTCTTTGATTTATTGATGATAGCCATTCTGACAGGTGTGAGGTGATGTCTCATTGTAGTTTCAATTTGCATTTCTCTGATGATTAGTGACCTTGAGCATCTTTTTATATGTCTATTGGCCATTTGTATTTCATCTTTGGATAAATATCTGTTCAAGTCTTCTGCCCATTTTTTAATCGGATTGTTTGTTTTTGTTGTCATTGTTGAGTTGTATGAGTTCTTTATATATTTTGGATATTAACCTTTTATCAGATGTACTGTAAGCGAATATCTTCTCCCATTCAGTTGGTTGTCTTTTTGTTTTGTTGATGGTTTCCTTTGCTGAATAAAAACTTTTTAGTTTGATGTAGTCCCATTTGTTTATTTTTTTCTTTTGCTTCCCTTGCCCAAGGAGATATATCCAAAAAGAAATTACTGTTAGCAACATCGGAGAGTTTACTGCCTATGTTTTCTTCTAAAAGTGTTATGGCTTTAGGTCTTATATTTAAGTCTTTAATCTATTTTGAGTCTATTCTTGTATACGGTGTGAGAAGGTGATCCAGTTTCTTTTATTTGCATGTTTCTGTCCAGTTTTCCCAGCATCATTTATTGAAGAGACTGTCTTTACCCCATTGTGTATTCTTGACTTCCTTGTCACTTATTAAGTAAACATATAGATGTGGACTTATTTCTGGCCTCTCTTTTCTGTTCCATTGATCAATGTATCTGTTTTTATGCCAGTACCATGCTGTTTTGATTACTGCAGGCTGTTAGTGTAGTTTGATATCAGATAGTGTGATGCTTCCAACTTTGTTCATCTTTCTCAAGATTGTGTGGCTATCCAGGTCTTTTATGGTTCCATATAAATTTTAGGATTATTTGTTCTAGCTCTCTGAAAAATGCCATTGGTATTTTGATAGGGATTGCATTGAATCTATAGATTGCATTGGGTAATATGGCCATTTTAGTGATGTTGATTCTTCCTACCCTGAGCACGGTCTCTGCTTCCATTTATTTGTATCTTCTTCTATTTCTTTTTTCAATGACTTATAATTTTCTGAGAACTGGTCTTTTACCTCCTTGATTAATTTGATTCCCAGGTATTTTATTGTTTTTGATGCAATTGTAAGTGGGATTGTTTTCTTAATTTCTCTTTCTGAAAGTTCATCATTGGTGTATAAATATGCCACTGACTTCTGAATGTTAATTCTATATCTTGCTACTCTACAGAATTAATCGATCAGTTCTAACAGTTTTTCGGTAGAAGATTCCTTATTATTCTTAAACTGCCCTTATTAATTACCCTTTTAAAGGATCTCCCACAGTGTCCAGCACAGATACATGATTAAACACTTACTTACTTGGTAGAAGTCCTTATGTTAAGTGCAGTATCCTGCTCTGGTTGTCATTATGTGACTAGAGGTGCGTGTTATTCTCTGTCAGCTTTTCAACCCTGCTTTTTCTGGCTCCTTGTCTGGGTGGATGTGTAGCTTCTGCTGTGGGGCAGCCCAGCTTGGGGAAACAGGAGGCTGCCTCTTTCCACATTGGCAGTGGTGACAACAGTAAAGCATGTAACAACCTGGAGAAAAAGGAAGTTCATCGTGCTACTGAAGATAGGCCTGCAGTTCTTCTTCCTTTTCTTTTTTCTTTTGGGCCCATAACTTAAAATTCACAGATTCTCAATTCCAAACTATGAGAGTCTAAGGTAGGGCACGTTAGATTGGTTCCTTCAAGCTAGGTAAGAAGGAATACCTAGTTTATATCCAAGTAGGAGCCAGCACAGTTATTAATTTGTTTTTGCTGCTCTTATATTTGTTTGTTTGTTTGTTTGTTTGTTTGTTTTTGTTATTTATCTCAGAGTTGTTGGGGCAAGGTGGTACCCACTGCAAAAAGGATTGTCCTGATGGTGAATGGAGCCTTGGGCTGCTGTGTTGTGCCTTTTTCATCCTTTAGCTCATATTTCTTAAACTGGAGCTTTCTGTTCTCTGTGGTGTTCTGAGGTGACCTACTCAGGGAGCTGAGCTTGCAAACTGGTGGAGCCCAGCCCAGGAAGGACAGCACCCTCGCCCCTAGACTAGACATCTGCAGGGACACAGAGGAAGCGTTTAATCCTACTGCTTGCCTCTGCTTCTCTCTAAAATATCTTCATTTCTTCCTTTTCTGAAGACTACCTTTCTTGACTCCTTGGACCACATAGTGGAACACTTGGCTGTTGGTCCATCCAAAGAGAGACATTATATTTTACTCTTTCCTCATCTCCTCACATTCCCTAGATTGGAAACCTCCTCGGTCCTCCTGAGTCAGCTGTGGCCTTCTTGGTTCAATTAACCCTGGAGAAGGCTTGGAGGCATCATCTAGCACAAATAGCTCTTGGGAACTTGCTTTGTGGAGGTGTTTAGCAGTTGGGAAGGGGAGCATTTTGGATAAGGCTACAGTCTGATAGGTGTGCACCCCACTGGGTATACGAAATGCTATAGTATGCCTAGTAGCTAATCCCATATTATTCATTTTTCCTATAGTTTTAGAAGAGACATTTATTTTGACATTAAAGCAAATGCATACGTATAATAGAGACTCAGACGGAACATATGCAAGAATTTTAAAGATGACCATGAGGGAAAGTAGTTTAATTTTGTATTTGGTAGGATAATTTAGGAAGCACTGCATTTCTGGCCTATTACAGACTGGAGTTGGAAATGTAACATGAAATCTCACAATAAGTTATTGAGTGCTTTGCTGTTTTAGTTCAATGAGGACGGAAGGTTTGCTGCCTGTGTATTATTACAGAACTGGATGTGGAATACTGCCACCAGGGGTGGTGGAGCTAAGGAACATTCATGTAGTCTTTTAACAAACTCTGGATTGATTATTAATGTTGTTTTTAGAATGAGGCTGGATAATAAGATTTAGCCAGCCCTGGAGGCCACAATGTTGTAAACTCATTTGTTGACCACAGGACCAATCACAGAGTTGCTCTTGTCTCCTTGTGGCCCACTTCACATAGAGTGACTTTCTTTTTAATTAATTAATTAATTAAAAATTTTTTTATGGTGACATTGGTTAATGAAATCCAATAAGTTTCAGTTGTACACTTTAACAGTAAAACATATATATATTTACACTGTGTGTTCACCTCCCACAGTTAGATTTCTTTCTGTCACCACATATTTGACCCCCTTTTCCCTGTCTACCTCCCAGTGTGACTTTCTTTTTCTAGGCTATAAAATGATACAGCTCTAACCACAGTGTCTTCTCTCTACCAGTTGAGGCCATAGCTGAAGTGCTTTTCTTCGGGGAGCACCCTGAGGATAAAGTAGGGGTATGGTTGTTGATCCTTGATGCCATATGATTCGTACCTTACTGTTGCAAAGAGCTAAAAGTCCAGAATATTTAGCTTTTGCTCTTTCTTTAGGTAAAAGATTAACTAAAAGTATAAATTCTCTTTCAAGAGCTCCTTTCAATGTATCACAGAAGTAAATACAGATAATTTGCTCATCAGGATTTAAAAAGGAATATAAATATTAGCCTCATGATTCTTGTTAAGATTTAGTTTAAAATGAGAATTTTGCAGCTAAAATATTTGAAAATCTGGGGGATATTTTAAACAGATAGATGGTCAGGTTGTAACCCCAAAGATTTTGACTTGTTATACCTGGAGCCAGGAGGTAGAATCTATATTTTTAAAAGACTCTCTTAGGGATTTTGGTTTGGGAATAAATATTTAGATAACAGAAAGAGATAAGAGGCAGAGCCGTGATGTCTAAAAAAAGTGTGTATAACAATGTGTCTTGTGCTTTTTCCTTTTTGCTAAAAGATTGAAGAGTTTATCATTTTATTAGGTATGTTGTTTTTAGGAAGTTTTTCCCCTACTTAAGCAGAATAAAATCTGAAGATATTGCTTTTTCCTCTCCGATTTCCACCTACCTAGCAATTTCAGGATGAAAACACAAAAGAAATCTTATGATGGTTATTATCCCATAGAGAAAGAATAATCCTTTATCTGCAGGGTATAGTTGACCATGAAAACAAAGATTGGTGTATAAATGTTAATATTACTCTTAGAATTTTTGAGTATAGTAAACTTAATATTTATTTTAGGAAAAATTAAGCAGTGGAAACATTCTTGTTCATATTTTTATAGTTGTGATTGACATTCATGCCTCAATTGTTGAAATTTAGGAGGTTTGGGAAATGAGCTGGAATTTGGGTCTGCCGTAATGTGAGTCTAGACGAACCAGTCATTTAGTCTGCATGCAGTTTGCAGAAATGAATTTAAGCCAACTTTATTTTGAGATTTGTGAATCACAACAGCACTAAGACCCTGAAAGATTAATGAGCAAAGAACAGGAATAGATTTTTCACAGGAAGAAATACTTGCAAACATGCCTATAGAGAAACATTCCACTCCAAATCAAAGAAATGGAAGTAAAACAAATAAGAAGAAACCATTTTATGGCTATTAAATTAATATAAATATAAATAAAACAAAGCTGATGTGATCTCAGAAAATGAGTATATTCTTACATTTCTAGCAGCAAAGTTAATAGCTCAGTCTTTTGGAAATCGTACTGGCGATGGATGTAAAAACTCTTACAAACAGTCGGACCCTTTAACCCAGTTATCCCACTTCTTGGAATTTATTCTAAAGAAAAATTTCTAAAGTGGAAAGAAAAAACCCCTAAGGAAAAAAAGACATTTATTGTATTATTATTTCTGATAGTGAAAATGAGGAAAAGTGTAAATGGCCAACAATGCATAAATAAAATTGGAATATTTTCTAGCTGTTCCAAATGATAGTCAGGAAGACTATGGAAACAAAGAAAAAATATTTGGAAGAAAGCAAAGTAAAATGTATATACTTATATAGTAATGAAATATATGAAAAGTTCATTAAGAAATAAACACTTTTATTATGGTGTTGGTAATATATGTGAATTTTAAAACATTAAAAAATTTAGCAATAAGTAAATGACACTTAAAAATGAGCATTGTAAAGTTTGTTAAACCTGGAGTAATTTTCCTCTTTCTTAGCATAATGCAGTGAAGATGGGTGAAATCAAATGTGATTCATTTGAAATCTGAAGGGCTTTACAACTTTTCTCCTTTTACTATCTTACCTCGCCAAATGACTTTTCTAGCTACCT
>NW_011888927.1:4483162-4528833 GCF_000151845.1 Pteropus vampyrus
TTCTAAAGAAAAATTTCTAAAGTGGAAAGAAAAAACCCCTAAGGAAAAAAAGACATTTATTGTATTATTATTTCTGATAGTGAAAATGAGGAAAAGTGTAAATGGCCAACAATGCATAAATAAAATTGGAATATTTTCTAGCTGTTCCAAATGATAGTCAGGAAGACTATGGAAACAAAGAAAAAATATTTGGAAGAAAGCAAAGTAAGATGTATATACTTATATAGTAATGAAATATATGAAAAGTTCATTAAGAAATAAACACTTTTATTATGGTGTTGGTAATATATGTGAATTTTAAAACATTAAAAAATTTAGCAATAAGTAAATGACACTTAAAAATGAGCATTGTAAAGTTTGTTAAACCTGGAGTAATTTTCCTCTTTCTTAGCATAATGCAGTGAAGATGGGTGAAATCAAATGTGATTCATTTGAAATCTGAAGGGCTTTACAACTTTTCTCCTTTTACTATCTTACCTCGCCAAATGACTTTTCTAGCTACCTAAGTTGTCTTTTATGCTTTTAAGTTTTGTAGTCACCCAAGCAAAGTCTTTGTGGGCTGTGAGGTCAAACTATCTGGATTTAAGCCCTATTTCTACCACTTAGCCGGTTTAGAACCTGGAGAAACAATATGACTTCTCTGTGCCTGGGTTTCCTCAAGGATGGCAGAGCAAAAACATGGAAAGAGCCTGGTTCTGTGATAACATCATTGAGCCACTGAACTACTCAGCCTAGAACCAACCACCTACCTTAAGAGATTTTGCTTAAGCAAATTCTAGTTGCAGCTGAAAATATCCTAAGTGATAGATAAAGTAAGTTTGTTATTGTCTCATGTTGTAATTTAAAAATTATGCCACTAAAAGGAATGGTTTTTCATGAACAGATTAAAATCCATGGAATAAGTCAGGATTTTTCTATTAGTCTTTTACTTTAGATGTAAGGTTTTCATCATAGAAATAATGCTTTTAAAATTTAACCTTAGTTAATACCTATCTTGTATATTTTGAGCCTAGAAACTTCTTTGAAAGCCTCTATGATAATAGAAGTGAAAAGTAGATGGACTGGTATGCTTTCAGTTATCAATGTGAAAAATATTCTCAAAATAAATACTGTAATGATGTAGACATTTTGGTGAGAGCGAATGTAAACCTGTAACTCTACAATTGATATCCAGCTGCAGCCCTGATAAGTTTATGGCTTAAATATTTTGACTATCTGTTTAAAAATAAACTTTAGAGAAGCTGATGAAGAGATTGAATGTTATAATGGATGTGTTTGCTGAAATTACATATCTAAAATAAATCGGAAGTTGTATTTTTCCTTGCTTTTTCATAAAAACTTTTTACTCCCCAGTGTACTGTTTGAATAAAAGTATGCTGGTGGCCATCAGATTCTCCTATACATAGAGCAAAATTGGGAAGTTCTTTCTCTTGCATGTGAATCTTGCCCTATTTTAAGAAGGTTTCATTGATTGCTTGTCAAATGTGTTTTCTAGTGGGATTTTCAAAACCAAGAGAGCTTTATACCACATTTTTCTTACATATTATATAATTTTCAAGAATAATAAACTTTTTCCTACATAGCTGAAAATGTTAGCTCTCCCTAAGCAAAATTTTTACTCAAATCCACAATCATTCCTCAAAATACATATGCTTCAGTGGTTCCCTCCACATGGGCACCACATGCTCCTCCTCCTTTGAGTCCCACCTCAGCTCCCCAGAGATCCTTCTTTATCTGTAGCAAAGGTCTGTTCCTACAGTATTCCATCACTGCAAGTTGATGCCTGTATTAGGGTTCTCCAAGACAGAACCAAAAGAATATATATATATAAATTTATTTTATATATACGGATATAAATCATGTGAGTCAATTCTTTTTTATATATAATTTACATATAAATATATAATGTAATATAAATAACATATAAATTATATTATATTATAAAGAATTGATTTCATGATTGGGGAAGCTAGGAAGTTCAAAATCTGCAGTGTGAGTGGCAGGCTAGAAAACCCAGAGAGCTGATGCGGCTTTCACTGGAATGGGTACAATTGCAGTCCCAAGATAGTCTGCTGGAGAATCCCCCCTTGCTCAGGGAGGCTGGTCTTTTTGTTTTAGTCAGGCCTTCAGCAGACTGGATGAGACCCATTCATATTACCCAGAGTTCATCCATCTAAATGACAAAGGGAAGGGGAATGACGAGGAGGGAGAGGTCCTGTTTAGAAACATTACGTGTGTTGTGCACAGTTGACAGAGTGAGTGTGTTAAGCCCACAGGAATCTCAACATAGGTCAAGGCCCTGGTGCCAGCCATTCTCCAGTTCTTCTTGAGCACCTCCTTTCCTCAGCTTGGACTCGGTCTGAGTTGGGTAGAACCTTCCTTTACCATGGAAGAGGCCGTGTATATGGAGAACAGTCTGTGAGAAAATAACTGCTCTTCACAGCTGGGATCCTTGGGCTGGACTTGGGGAGGAGAGACTTGGGTTCCCGTCTTCACTCTGTTGTGTTGTTTTGGGTACATTACTCATCATTTTTGCAAATCAGTTTCCTTACCAGCCAAATTGGAATAATAATAAGGCCTCAGAACTTGGCTGAGGGGATTGTGTCAGAGGTTATGTGAAAATGATTTCTATCTTGTAAAGCACTATGTGAATGAAGGTTGGGTTTTTACTTTATCCCACTGGCTGCCACCAGACAAAACCTAATTTATGTAAAGCAATTGATTTCGCTCTAGGTATCTAGGACTTCTGCCAATATGATTTCCCTATGATAGATTTGCCAATTTTTTTCCCCAAGGAACAAAAGAGTATACTTACTTATAAGGCATTTGTTTCCTGGATTGGGGAGCCATATTTCAACAACCTACGCACAACTTCCCTACCCCGCCCCCACCTTCTCCCCTGGCTTGGTGTGACTTACTACACATGTAGTATACAGATCTGTTAGTGCTGGCTTGCTTGGAAGCCCTTGCTGACAGTGAAGAGATGAATAATTGACCTAACAAGTTCTTGCGTGATTTCTTTGTTGGCTGGTGTCATGTTCAGATATAAGACTTCCTGGGCAGAAGCTGAAACATTTCCCGCCCCACCCCCCATGGCATTGAAAATACAGACCATGCTTAAATGAAATAACAACTGACCGTTCATTCATTAGCTTGGACATTCATTCAATCAACACATATTTTTGGCAAGGACTGCATTGTGAATGGCATTGTGTCAGGTAGTAAGAAAGGAACAAAGGAGAGGAGAGGGAAAGAGACTGGAAAGATACAGAGATATTTGATTGGTAGACTGGAGAGTTTGGATTTTATTCTGTTGATGTTAAAACATGGGGGTTGTGAGCAGTGGGCTTGGAGTTAGACCACCTGGGTTTCGATTCTGCCTGTGCTACTTCCTAGCTGTGTAATCTTAGACAAATTACTAAACCACTTTGTGCCTCTATGAAATGGAAAGAATGATAATCCTGTATATATCTCAGAGCATTGTGAGAATGAAGTGAAAGAATGCCTAAAAGTCACTTAGAATAGTTCCTGAGCCTAGGGAAGTGCTGTAGGTGTTTGAGCTGTAGAAAATGTGTATCTGGGAACAAATCTGGTAGCAATGCGAAGGTAGGGTGGCTACAATGGGCTGAAAAGGTTGGTGGTTGGGGAGACCGTCACAGTATAAGCACCAGGGACCTAGGAATTCAAGCCCCCTTTTGTAGGAATGGCTGGGAAGAATGATTTAAGTAGAGCATCCAAAATACTCACTTCTCCCTTTCCCCACTTTTTTCTGTTTTTCACTTTCACTTCAATCAGATAAGAAGAAGTTACATGATATCTCAACACTATATTAGGGAATATGCATATATATTTTAAATTTAATTTTACTATTAGTTTCAAGTACACACTACATTGGTTAGACATTTATATACTTTATGAAATGATCCCCTGATTACTCTATCTTCCCTCTGGCTCTATACATAGCCATTACATTACCATTGACTATTCATTAGGGAATGTATTTTATTTCACTTGCCTTAGTTTTACAGATGTTTTTGGAAGAATTTATGCACAACTTTGATTTGATCAGCCTCACTTCATTTTTCGACGTCCATTTTACCCGAATGTAAAGATATTCCAATGTCTTTAGGAATCACAGTCACTTATGATGGCTCCAGCTGCCTTTTGACCCAGAGATAAGGAGTTACGGCCTCCCAATGATTCTCATGTGATGGTCAGGCAGTTTCTACCATTGTGGGGAAAATGCCCCATGCACAGCTTTGCCAGCAAGTCGTCTCCTTTCCCTTTACCTGATAAAAACTGTAAGAAATGGCCTTTTCGTTTTCTAAGGTAAGTGAATACCCTTGAGTTTATCTGCTTTTTAAATTGAAATTTTCATATATTTTGTTAAAACAAGCAGCATATATATACCTTCAAGATAGGCTACTCTTGGAGTCACCTAATTATCCATGTGTTTTTACCATGAGTGGAACAATAACTCATCTCCATAAAGCAAGGGGATAGCTAAAGAGACAAGGAGCATCACTGCTTGAGATGTAGAGTTGGCTCTTTAAAAAAAAAAAAAAAAGGTCAGACCAAAGCTTGGGATTAGTTAGATTTGTTCAGGGTAGAAAGTGAATAGTAAATTGTTTTTGAAAATATCATTTTACCATCTTCCATTTCCTATCTCCCAAGCAGTGGTTTTAACTTACATGTGAAACATTGTGTATTCTGTTCCAATTCCATTCTGTCATATGCTTGATAACAATGAATAGAAATGATCATAAGCAAATACTATTAGAAACATTATAAATGCATGATCCTTCAGAAAGACAGTGGAGTAAACAAAAATCACTGCCTGCTGTTTATATGCTGACCAATTCAGAGGCTGATACAGTCTTCTTATTTGCTAAATAATTAAGAGAGTGGAAAGTGACTTTTCTCTATTGCCATTATATTTCATGATATATAAATGCATCTCCGTTTTCCCATTACACCATGGGTGGATGCTTAAGAGACTCTTGTCCAAGCATCTAAAAAAGTACTGTACTTTTTGTGTTGCTGCTGACATGAACTAATAAGAAACCTGAAACTTTACCAACAGCTGTTTCCTCTTGTCACTTATAGCCACCTAAGTTGGTTTGAGTTTTTTTTTGGTTTATTGTTTTTTGTTTTTTTTTGCACTTTTGAGGCGTGGCTCCCAATGTGTGAGAAGTATTTGGTTATTTTGATATTTTTATCTTGGGATATGATGGAGAAGATTGCTAACTTTTATACATAGGTTACCTTGTGTCTTTGTGGGTAACACGACAATAGTTCTATGTTTATTAGTAATTCTCTTTTATTTCTTAACTCCCTTGTTTTGGGCCCATAAATATTTGCTATGTCCAATTTGTATGTTTTGTTCTCCTTTATTTATGTTTTATATTTTAGTTTTAGGAAAGCTCAACTAACTTTGATTCAGTTAACACAAAATTTAGAGTTTAGGCCCAAGTTTCTCTTACAAAACCATTTTTTTTGGTCTTAAAATAAAGCGATGCTTCTGTGGCACTGGATTCCTTGTTTCTTAGGCTCTCTAAGAGTTCTTTTTAGCTAGTCTTAAAGTCTTCCTTGCTGCTATTGGCTGGATTAGTGACATCTTAAGACAAATTCAACAGTGTGAACTAGAAACATTTTGCATATTTGGCGAACATATGTGTATGCTAAATACTAAAAAACAGTAGACAGTTTATTTTTATCTTGCTTTGGTTTGATTTGTGGAAATTTATTCCTCTGAAATTCCTCTAAATAAAGAGCTTTTCTAATATAGTTTTATGGGTCCACTTTAGTCATTAGAACTCTTCCTTTGTGAGATTGGAGGAAATATGGACACTTTCTAGAAACTTTGTTCCAGTAGAGCTATAATTTGAACTGGGCAATATAATTTCTCTAAGCAAATATTTGCTGCTTATTTGGCTAGTCACAAGATTTAGGCCTCTTTACTCAAGTCTGGAAGCAAAGGAACTTGTACCAATTTATTGTGGCCCTTACATCTGATTGTAGTTAGCCTAGCAGACTGAGATGAGAAGTTTGATGCTGTGGCTTTCAACTGACATAATTTCCCTGGGTTTCTTCCTTTTGAATTATGGTGAGAGTACTCTGAGATTTTCTAGTCTCGTCTTGGGTGTTGAGGTAAATATAAATAGAAGTATGTCTTTTGCCCTTCTTTCTTCACAGGTGAATCGAGTCCCAAATTCTGTCTAGATTAGGCTGTCCTATTGACTATCCTAGACCTTCCTCCTCCCCACCCTGAAAGGAAGTGAGGCATCCCCAGAATCATCTGAGACTATTCCAGACGATTCCAGAGTTCTTTTGTTCTTGGTGAACCTGGAGAGGTGGCCCTGCCAGTTTAATCTAGTCATTGTGGGTGTAATTGGGGACAGAAATGCCTTAGCAAGAAAGTGGTTTATAGACTTGCTAAAGATAGATTTCAATGTCTGGCTTTTCTTGTCTCTTTTGAGAAACCTGATATAACTGGAAACATAGGAAGCCTTAGGATCAAGCATATTGAACATTTTTTCCCTTTGGCCAGAGTTAAAATTTTATTTTACTTTTCTGGATAGTCCAAATTACTATGATTATCAAACTGAAATTAAGTAAGACAAATATTAATAAAAATTTGCTACATAAATCTGTTATAACTTTAGATGTTCTATGCTAATTATTTTCTTTATCATTGTATAAACAGTATTAAATTTACTTAGATAATTAGCTACTAAAATAACCAGTCATGAAGAAAAATGTTGGAATCTTCCAAGTATAATCAGCACATTTCCGCATATCATAGGCATTGGATAAATTGATAAAAGAATGAATGATAGAGTATAAATAAGAGTCTATTAATAAAGTTTTATTTACAAACACCCTAGCAAGTTTTTATATATATTAAAACTGGTATTATTAAAAGATTAATCAAGAAGTTAAACCTAAAAGGAGAACTTTTAAATTAGTGGAAAAAGCACAATAGTATTTTTAAGATTAATATTGTACAAGTATCTTTATTATGTTTTCAGCCTTTAGTTTATTTATTAGTAGTGGGAAAAAATCTTTAAAGAGTTTCTTTTCCTCTTTCAGGCCACCAGCACTATATAGTAAATTATCAAAATAAATTCTTCCTTTTTATTACTAGAATTAGTATAAGAACCTGGCATACTAGAAGCACACAATAAATCTTAAAGAACAATGAACACATCTATTTCTTATAAGAAAGAAAATCTCACTTTCAGTTACTTCTGATTTTTAAAAATATTAATATAGAATCAAATATTTTTTATCATCTATAACTTTTTTCAGATTATAAAAGCAAAATAAATTCATTATAAAAATATGGAAATACAAAGAATTAAAATTGCCCATAAACTTCAATACTCAGAGATAGTTCTGTTTCATTTTGACACGTTTCTTTCTCATCCACCATTTTGCCATGCATAATCCACACAGCACTTGCCATATATGATGCTCTGGTGAACAAGAGGTCAAGTAGAAAATCTGTCTATGGTGCTCCTCTTGGAGATCCATAATGCCTATTGGCAATATTAAAGGCTCTGAGAAGGTCTGCAAGAAAGAAATCTTTTTCATTTTTTAGTCAGTGTTGCCCAAACTTATTTGACTATGAGCCAGCCCCTTGTGTGTGCCTGTGTGCGTGTGTATGTATGATGTCTTTTAGCATCCTCACACTGTGACAGACTTAATTCTATTTCCCTTTTCTTTTTTTAAGACATGAGGTTTTCTCAGTCTGCTCTGGCTATGGAAATTCCCCTTTAATTTTTCAGGCCTTGTCTCTTGTGCACCTCAGAAAGAGGACTGACATTCAGAAAGGGAAAATTTGCCCTGGAAAGGAGAAATGATCTTCAAATACATGATCATTGTGGCCTGCATAACAAGATTTTGCATACCTTCAGTCCAAAAATCAAATTTATTCATGGTCAGTGCTTCTAAGGCTTTGCCAGCTTTGGATTATATATTTGGGGAAAGCTGATGGAATGGCCTTTGATCACAGGCTGGCTTGTTGTAGAATTTCCTGACTGTAAAGAGAAGACAATTACTTTTAAGAGAGATGGGTATGTGTTGGGGCTGGTTGTGGAGAACAGCTCATAAAATTGTGAGATTTGGTTATTATGTAGTATACCATGTTCTTGGTTCTGTCTTTATGACATCACTTTTATCCACAGTAAAACATCACTATATGCTGCTGTGGTTAAAAAAAACTTGGCTCCAAGTCTGCTGTAGCCACACTAAATTTAAACTGGGCACAAAGCTTTGTCACTTCATTGAAAGACTTGCTAGAAACAAATGAGGCAACATCTCCAGCAATTCTGAGGAGATTTCCTTTATGTTTCTAGTAACTGTCACTACTGTCACCACATTGCTGTTTTTAGAACAGCTTTAGGGATTCCCATCTTGCTTCTTGCCTAGCTCTTCCTCCTAATTTCTGAAATGCTGAGAGCTTAGTGGTTGAAGTCTGAACAAACAGCTCTTTTTTTTTTAATTTTTTTTTTTAAGAAGATATCAATCTGGTTTGACGTACCTCTTGAATATATATTTCTTTGTAAGTTTTCTTCTACAACCAATAATTCAACCATTGGTATTTAGGAAATGTAAAAATCATATGACCCAGAATTCATATATGGGAGTGTGTTTGAGAGATTCACAGAAAAATGAAAAGCCATTTATCTGAATGAAAAATCCACATTGAAGCCATTTGAGAAAAATCAGACTGGTTGCATTTGGTTTTCATGTAAGCTTTTACCTGGTCACCTTTTCATCTCTTGTTCAGGGTCTGAAATCCATCAAGATATTGAAACTCCCAAAGAACTAATTATTAAAGCAAGGAAGGTATGCAGTAGAAGCTGGCAGGTACATAAAATGTGAAACTTTAAGTCGACTTTCTGACATTGTAAATGGTGCAAAAATTTTATGAAGAAAAAATAAAATCAAAACATACTTCAGAACTCATGTGATGATGACACTTGGTCATCTTGCATGGACACTAACTCGTTCATTCATATCAATACTCAAATGACTTTTCATTGTTGAACAAACATGCAAGTTTCCTTCTCCCACTTGGGGCAGTCTTACTTGCTTAGATAATGTCCACTTGAGGAGAGACCTGCTGTTACCAGGAACAGCAAACCAGGTCCCCTCAAATATTTTGCAGTCCGTAGCAGAAACTGCTGATTGTCCCCCAATATTCAGCTTTCCTTTCTTTATAAAAGTAATATAAGCTTCTCCTGGAAGAAGGATTATATCCTAACTTCCCTTGCCACTAGATACAGCTATGTGACTACATTCTGACTAAAGAACTACAGTGTGAAATTTTCACAAAGGGGGAACATCACCCTCCTTTATCCTCTTCTTTCTTTCTGATGCCTGGAATTGGATGGGATGGCTGGACTTGAACAGTCATTATGGATTGTGAAGTAGAGGCTTGAACAGTCATTATGGATTGTGAAGTAGTAGATGCAGAAGTGAGTTTTGCAGCAACATGTATAGAACTTGGGTCCTTTTCACCAGAACACCATGCCAGTCCTGGGTAACTTCCTATTTAGACCTTGCTTACAGTGAGGGAGAAATATGTATCCATCTTGTTTAAGTCTCTGCTGTTTGGGGTTTTTTGTACTATGTCGTTGAACCCAATCCTTCTGTCATATTATGTTATCCTTAGAATCAATTCTTTGTCAGGGTCATGATCATAGCACAGACCAAGATAAACCAAGTTCACCAAGAGGAGTCAACTTAATAGCACTATGCCGAGCCACTTGGTTAGGAAGTTTTCAGAACAGACTCCTTATCTCTTCACTGCATCCTTATTTGGTCTGACTGCTTACTGTGGTCGGGTGTCAAGACATGATAGGATTTGCTTGTTAATTCATTCAGCAAATAATTGAATGCCTACTATATGCCAGGCATCGTGTTCGGCTCTAAGAATACGGTGAGAGCAAAACAACCATAGTCTCTGTCCTGACAGGGCTTACAGTCTTGTGTAGAAGATAGATGTGAATCAGATAACCACACAGTTAAATACTTACTCTACACACTGTGATAAGTGCCCAGAGGGAAAAGCACAGAAAGCTACAAGAAAGAACCTCTATATATATAATGGGAGGATCTCATCTAGACTGGGGTGGGAGGTGAGAGGGGGAGTCACGGAAGGCTGGACAAGGGCTTTTGAATTGAGATCTGAAAGATAGATTGGATTTAATTAGGCGAGGAAGGGTAAACAGGTTGTTCTAGACACAGAGGGAATTGTCTATGTAGTAGCTGTGAGGCGGGATGGAGCTGGTACATTTCAGGAGTGAAAGGTAGCCACAGCATTACTGTGCATTATAGCTAGGTACACAGTAAACAAAGAAAACAGTGGAAATAAACTAAGCTTTTTTGGCAAGGATGTCACTTTTGTATGGTATTATGCATTATCTTTTCGTACAAAACTGTCTTAGAGAATCTGGTCATTAAAGTGCAAATCTATCACAAAACAGATAAAACAATCAGACCTTTTGTAACTTCGGGAGTGATTCTCTAGGACGTGTAATTAAACTCCAGGTTTTTCTGTGTGATTCACTTTTGCAGTGATTTACATATTGTATATCAGCTGTCACTTAGCTATTTGCACAGGTGGACAGTGGGCACAAATGAATCCAGCATCAAAGATATCACACAAATTGAAACTTCTGGTGAGAACATTAATGCTATGAAATATTTTTAATGAGTGCATGTTCCCTTGAGTAGAGCCCCCTTCTTTAAAAAAAAAAAAGTTTAGCAAAGTAGCTTGAATGCAAGTAAGTTAGTGAGTTTTTGGAAAAAAGTATTACTGAAATGGTACCTTTTAAGTTAATGCTACTGAAAGTAAAAACAGCCATATAGGGAAATATTTGTTTTCCAAACATGTCTTATTATAGATTGGTGAGTTCTTAAGAAAAGATGATTTCCTAATTGATTCCTTCTTTGTTTTAACAAATACAGTATTTTGTGCCTTTTTTTAAAGCATAGTAACCAGTACTAGAACATTCAGGGTGGTGGGCAGTACTATATGAAAACAGAGATCTATTCTTAGAGAAAAAATAATACAGTCAACCATTATGTAAGACCCACAATTGATGGCAAGTGATTTAAAGGAGTTGCATTTGCTCTAAAAACGAGTCTGTGCTGCCTCTCATCAGCTCTGCTCTATGCCATTGCCATCTCTGTCGCTGCCAGGGCATCAAAAGACACTTTGTTTCATCTATTTTCTCGACTTCTGCTGAGAAACAGACAGCAATGTCTTGCTTCTCCCATTTTCCCCTGTAATATTTCTGAATGCTGATTTGCCTTTGCTGCTTCTATACCAAAGACAGAGTAGTATTCAAACCGTCCCCCTCACTGTATATTCTAAACAAACTTGGAACCGAGGTGATACAGTGATTCTCTTTTTTTTAACTAGCTACTATAAAATTTCTTTCTTTCCCTTCCATACTTCTTTTCTTCCCTTCTTTTTTTTTTTTTAGTCATGTATTGTGTGGAGATTGACAGTTTAGGGCTTGGATCAAGACTGTCTTTATGATAAATGGAGAAAAAAATTGAAGCTTATTTAAAGGCCCCATAATAAGAATTAATAGGCAACACTTCTAGCCATAGAGTTGAAAGAAACTAGTAGGCTCTATAGACCAAATCAAGCCTCAACATTGTAGGAATAAGTTAAAACAAGAAATCTTTTATGATGTCCTCTTTTTTTATTGGCCTACAGAAATATATTTTACATATTCTCCTGTTGCTCCTCTTTTTTTTTAATGAGTTCAGACTCTGCCTTTGACTAGGTGGGAAGGTGGGTTCAGGACACCCTTGAGCTGTGAATGCTTTCAAGGTAGGGACCATCTGTCTTCTTAATCTGATCTTAACTTAGGCACGCACATACTGACTGATGTTTTTAAAATCTATTTATATGCAATCAGACTTCAGGAAACAAAAAGTGCCTTAAATGTAAGTTCTGATCCCTCTAATAATGCTTTGCAGAGAAATCCTTTGCAGCCTGTTTGGCTTACAAAAAGGATGGGGGCTAGGGGATTCTGGACATATTTTGGGGTTTGTATTGGGAGACATCTATTGGGTTTTTACCTTTTAGAGCATTATTTCCTCTGGTCCTATTTCTATGAAATATGCAGTTAAACTGAGGTTCATTTGTCCAGGTGTCTCTTACAGTCAGAATTACTGTTGTTATGGTCATATAATAGATAGCCCTCATCAGTTGACTCCTTGTTTGAAGCCCTCACTGCAGTACTTAGGGCTCTATTCAGAATGACTTGTTTGATGTTACTTCCTTTAATTTACTGCCAGTGAGAACTCCTCCTAGAACACTTATTGCTTGTACCATTCATTTGCTCACCTAATCATGAACTACTTTGAATTGTTAATTGTTTTATTCATGTAAACCTCATCTCTGCAACTGTTTTATAGCTTCTAGGAAAGCAGAGGTTGGATCTTAAACTACTTTGAGCCTCTTTTAGCACATAGTAGGCAATCAGCAAACATTCAAATTTGGAAATTCCAAATGAAGATAATTTTGCTCTTGTAGATGATTCTAACAGTATCATTCTATTTAGTATATATATATTTTAAATAGAACCCAAGACCATGCTTAACTAGGTAGACAATTCCTTATAGTGTGCTGAGATTTTCTTTCTTTGGTCTTAGCATTGTGTGTGTGTGTGTGTGTGTATGTGTGTGTGTGTGTGTGTTGAGGCTGAAGTTTGCAATACCTAACATGGGAAGCCCATTGGTAGAGAGAGGCCCATTTTGCAGGTAAAACATCGCACTGATTGAATAAATGCTTTAACAGTGGATAAGGAATGCAGTTCGAAAGATTTAGCGTTGAGTCTAGATTGCTAAGCCTCTCTTTAGCTTCTTCTTGAAAAGGCTCTATTGAGTTCACACTATTTTTGAAAAAGAGCCTCTACATGTTATCACTTAGGGGAAAGGGATATTAGAACTTTACTGGAAGTGGGTTTCAGTAAAGTTCTAAAATTTGGAGAAAGGCAATCAAGTAGAATTCATTAGCAATTTAACTTTAAAAGTTTAGCAAAGCTTTGTCATTTTTGAAACTGGAAACCACCAAATTTCTATCAATAGGGTTAAGTAAAGCTTGGGGAATTCATCTAACAGAAAAACATATGCTATTAAAAAGAATAAGGTGGATAGGCATGCACAACATGAGATAATCTGCAAAAAGTCAAAAAAGCAAGTTTTAGAACAATTCTTAAAATATGGTTACAATTATATAGCAAAACAAAATAAGAGATTTCTGTATATATGCATATATAGTCAATTCATGGAAAGAAGTCTGGCAGGATGCACACCAGACAGATTGATGGTTGATTACCTCTGGGAAGTGAAGACGGGTGGGGTTTTCTGGTTTACTCTGTATATTTTTGAAATTAAGAATATATTTATGTATTATTTGTTTATAAAAAATACAGCCAAAGGTCCATAGACGTTCCTTTGTCATTCCAGCTTTGTGGGATCTTATGAGAGAAAACTGAAAGAACAATTGAACAGTGTGTAGTTTAGAACTGTTTAATTGCATTATTTTTTTGGCCAAAGATGAGTGTGGTTAGACTTGAGTTATTGCTAAACAATGAGAAGCTGTGACATGAAATAGAATATAAGCAGTTTCTACTTATTTCCTTTGTTAAATCAATTTAGAAGTTATTAGGTATTAGTTGAAAAAAAAAGTACACTTATTTGTTTAATAATATCATTTATGTAATCAAATTTGTATTTTCTAGCAGTTCTGCTTTGGCTAGAGGCATTCAGTATCTGAGAGGCATGTTGATCATTTCTGGGAAGAAGCTATGATACCACATTATATGATACTTTCACATATTTTATCCCATTGGATCCTTTGAAGAGTGATGGGTGGAAGAAGGCAGGCAGCATTGGTTCTGCTTAACATAGCAGCAAATGGCCCCAGAGAAAATTAGTAATTAGCAGCTTAACTAGAATCTTAGAGCCAGTAAGTGACAGGTTCAAGAAATGGATGGAGCCAGGCTCTCCAATTTCAAATTTTGTTCTCTTTCTACCCAGCATGAGGGTGTGCACCACAGTAGAGCTGCTCAGGGTGCAATGTACTGGGGCCATAAAGCCTCAAACCTTTGAAAGGTATTGTGAGAGAATATTAGTCTTGAAGGAAGAAGATAAGGGTCAAATGAAATAACTAACATGAAACAACTATTTTGAAAAACATTTTACACATGTGAGTTAGTGTTTTGGTTATCATTAGTATAATAACACATTTCATCTCTTCTGGCATGCTTGTGAGTGTGCCTGAGAGCTCTGTTCTCTTTGGGATTGGAAAGCTGATGCAGAGGAAGAGGAGAGGTGAAAAGGGAGGAGAGCCAGGAAAGAAACCTTCTGAAATGAGTTCTATTTGGATCACATGGGCTCACTGCCATTAAGAGAAACTTCTTTATAGGAGGAAGTGGGCCTTATTCCATATATTAAGGGGCTCCTCCTCTCTTGTGTGCACAGATTTTGAATGACAAACATTTTTGGAATTGTGTCTATCCCCATGCACCATGTTATTGGAGCTGGGATAGCAAATGCAGATGTAGGGGTCAGATCAAATGAAGTGTACCATGCAGCTGCCACATGGCCACAACTTCCTGTATCTTTGTGTCTGGATGAGGTTTTGCGAACAGCTGACTTGTAAAGATGAGACTTTGTGCTTCATTACCAACCTCTAAGGTCATGTGCTCCTTTGAGCATTGGGTTTCTTAAAGACAGACTGGATTAACACTCCCTTTTGTCATTGTTGTTTCCATTTTTTTATTTTTTAGGTTTTCAGAATGGGCAGTCTTGGGAACCAAATACCTTCATTTATTCAAAAGATCAGAGCATGGGACACAGTGTTTCAGGAACAAAGATATCCACCCATCTATTCATTCAACATATATGATGTGCCTGATAACAGTGGACATTGAAGGATGGTGATGGATACAAAGACCAATCCTGTTCTTGCTTTGTAACTCATAATCTGGCGGAGAAGGGGAAAAAGAAACATGGAAATAACTCTTCTATTATAGTTTGCTGGTTGAAGCACTGGGCACATAGTAAATACTCAAAAATGGCCCATGAGTGGAAGTTATAATAGATCAAGGCTTAGAGCAGAGTTTCTTAACTACATTGCTACTGACATTTTGGGCCAGATAATTCTTTGTTGCAGGGGACTCTTGTGTACTGTAGGACATTTAGCAGAATACCTGGTTTCTACCTGCTAGACATTTCTGGCACCTCTCACTCAACTGTGACAATCAAAAATGTCTCCAGGCATTACTAAATGTCCTTTGACAGGACAAAACCTGCCTTGTTTGAAAACTACTGGCCTAGAGGAACGTGGGACTGTCATACCATGTTTGGCAAGGCTAAGGTAGGATGTGTAGGATAGGACATTCTTAATTGATTAATGATTCAGGCTCAGCTCAGTTTATCCTTAAGAAGCATGGCTGCTGACAATGACTTAGGTAAAGGCACATTTGTCTATTTTTGTCAAAATATGGATTGATTTTCTTCCTCTTCATGACATTTTCTTCCATTATCTCATGACAGAGATAATGCTGTATTTCATCAAACCCAGTATTCTTTTCCACCTGGGCCCATTTTCCAGCCTTCCCTTCAGTTGTGTGGAGACAGGTGACTGAGTCTTGGCCAATGGAAGGTGGCCACTTTCTGGTCTTATTTCTATTAAACTTCCCATGTGATCCTTTGCCTCTCCTGGTTTGTTGATTGTAAGTACAGGGTCCAGAAGAAGACTTTGAGGCCCTGGGAGATGATAGAGCCACTGGAGGAAGAGGCCTGAGAGACCCTCAGTGGCCACGTGGAGCCCAGCCCTCTCCTGATCTGCACTGGACTGTAACAGGAGAAAGAAACTCTTACTCTGCTGTACCACTGAGATTTACGGGATGTTTGGTATAGTAGTTAGCTTTCTTGATTAATATACCCTCTCTCGCTTTCTCTCTTCTATTGGGTACTTCTCGCATGTCATGAAAATAGTAATGTTACTTCTCTTGGTTACCCTGGTGACCTGCACAGGTCATAACCTAGAATATACCCCTATCATAGCACTCCCTATGATACAGTTAATTATACACTTTCCTGGGTCACGTGGTTTTCCTTTTCAAAATCTTCCTTGGTAGGGATGAGTGTTTGGATCTGCTTTTAACTGCCCTTTGAGAGGATTAGGATCTGGTCATGGAGTAAGGAGTCCTGGTTACAATCCAAGCATAAAATTCTTCCTGGATGCTGAGTTCATAGTAGCTTTATTCTCCACACTGTTCGAATGGTGACATTCTTAAGGCAGAAGAAGAAAGAGGGTAGTCGATCCTTTTATTTAATTTTGGCAAGACTATGGTGCTCTGGGGAAATGCAGTCATAGATGTATCAACCTTTTTAAAAATTCTTGGCAGTCTAACCTTTAAGTCATAAACCTAAACACAGACAGTGCATCCTTGAAGAAAGCTTGTGCTGGCTGCTTTTGACACCGATATCCCACCTTTCAATCTCTTCCTTCCATCTTTGCTTGTGAAATGCAAGTTCTCTGTAGTTTATTTTAATCAATATTTATTTCCTAGATTATTTGAGTGTGTTGTGATTTTCAGCGTGTTTGACAGTTTTATAATTCACTCAGTGATCACTATACTATATATCATTTACTGCCAAGTTCTGGATAAGCATAAGGGAGTTTGTCTCTTTTGATTCTTTGATGATAATACACCTCTATCTGAGAGGCAGCAAAACAAGGGAGATAAGAACATGGACTCTGGTGTCCTACTGCCTGGGTTCTAATCCAGGTTTAGCATTGTCCTTATTGTGTGGCCTTGGAGCACGTTGCTTAACTTCACTGTGCCTTGCTTTCAGGAACAGTAATTGTACTCACTTCATAGGGCCATTGTGAGAACAAAAAGGGTTTATTTATACATGGACTTCAGGCTCATACCTGGTATAGTTTTTTAAAATATTATCTATCAGTATCACTAAATGCCAAGCTCTTTGTTTTCATATATTTTAATTATGTGGTAATCAAAGGGAGAAACTAGTTATCATTATTTAATTCATTAGATCTTTAAACCTCTTGTGTGCTTTTTAAGGTCTTAATTAGCTAGAGTTATTGTAACTAGTTGGGGAAATTTTTCTATTTTTCTGTATACATAGACAGGAAAAAAATGAAAGACTATATACTAAAATGTTAATAGCATCATCTCTGGGAGGTTTGATTATAGATGATCTAATTCGTTTAAAATTTTCTCATTTGCATTTTCTAAGTCTCTACACAGGAGCCTATATTATTTGTAGAATTTTGTTTGAATGAACAAGGAACTCAACTAATACTCTTAATATTTCCAAAAAGAATGTTATTTGTATCGTATTTACATATGAATATGTATTTCACATATTATATGAAATTTCACATTAAGTGAATGCTTTTTGCCTTAACTTTTTGTGATTTCCCTCAATGTTTTTTTCATTTGAATGAAAACGATGGGAACAGCGACACAGATTGCCTACTGTAGAAATTTCTAGAACATAGCTACACATTTCATACAACTTCTCTTCAAGTAGCTTTTGTTCTTTAGTTTGTTTCCTTTGCCCATTATGTCTGATAATTCTGGTAGTTAGCTGGATTCCTACCAGACCCCCTGATTTAGCTATAGGATCAAATAGCTATAGAACATGGACCTAATTACTAAGGGACTCTTCCTGCTTTTACCTCGAAAAACACACATAAGATCTGGGGCCCCTAGAACATGGGTGATACAGCTGTGACTGAAAAGCAAGAGTGGTTATCTAGAACCCTCACAGTCTACTTGATATCACTCAAAGCCTGTAAAGAATTGGACCAGGTCAAAAGAAATCTTTTGCTGAGAAAGGGAAGAGTTTGCAACTGCGACTGTCAGCAGTATTTCTGGTTGTGTCGAAAGGGAGAGCTGGTGACTCAAGTAGAGTAATGATGACCATGTATTGAAAGCTTCCTATGTGCCATCACTTCACACGTTTGATCCCTAGTATTCACCACAACTCTGTGACATAGGGAAAGTAATGACAATAATGATAATTACTAGTACAGTAGTAACCAACAGCTAACATTTGTTGAGCACTTACCATGTGCCAGCCACTGAGCTCAGCTCTTTACATGAATCTCTCATGTCAACCTCGTCAGACCTCTAAGAGGACATGCCACTATAATCCTTGCTGTATGGATGAGGACAGTGAAGCTCTGAGAGCTAACTTGACTGAGCTAAGATTCGACTCCAAGTTTGTCTGACTCAGCAGTCTCAGTTGTTCATCATGACATTATATTGTTGAATCGTTCTATAGTCAAGTCCTTTTTAAAGGAATATAGTACTCCTAAACATCTTAACTTTTTATCTGGTAATATAATTTTTTTTCCATTTCTTTTATTCTTCCTAGTAATCTTATATATATATATGCAGTTTTATAAAGATGTTTTTATATAAATGATCTGTTTGGTTTTTAAAAACCAACCCAGAGGGCAGTCGGAACAGGTGTTATCCCAGCTTTGCTTATGAGGAAAACGAAGCTCTGAGAGATGGACTTGCCCCAACATCTGTGGCCAGTGAGTGGCAGGGCTGGAACAAGGTCTTTGGACTCCTGATCCAGTTCTCATTTAACTCTGCTGTGGTTCTGTCACCTATTTCTCACAGGTCATCTGTCTTTTTCTTCCTGCCCGAAGCAGATTACTTTTTATTAAGAAAACAAAAACAAAAACATTTTCTTGGTAATTTTTAATAGTTCAGCAGGATTGGGTTGGGACATATGCATGAGAGTGGGCAGCAAAGAACCAAGCCTTCCAGGAGTTTTCATACCTTAAGTTGTGTGTATTAGGAGGTGTTCACCAAACTCCTGGTGGGTTAATTGTGCATTTTCCTTTCCAGAATCTTGGCTAGGGGCCAGCGATGGCAACATGACACCCAGTACTTGAAGAGCTTGGCCCATTTCCAGCTCCCTACTCTATTTCTGTAGCCCCATGTGCAGTTCTCCCTGAAAGCAGTAGCTTCAGACCACCCGTCAGCAAATAATTCCTTTTTCAAGAAGTTACCCTGAAGCGATTTCTTTTATATGAAAGCTTTTAGTTCATCCCTACGCTAGAAATTCAATTTACCACCGAATGAAGTTTTTTAGAAGAGGTTGTTGTTATTTCTTTTAAAGTGAAGTATCAGAGGACAGGGGTTGGTGGAAGCAATAAAGAAAAACCATTAATATAGATTGAGAATTAGTCTGCTGTATTCTGGTGAAGATGACAGGAGGGGAGTGTTTTCCACCTCACAGGATAATACATTTGTCATAACAGCAGCAAACTGCTGGGCATAAAGGCAGCAGTGAGACTATTATAGAGCTTGTTTTTGGTAGCTCTCAGGGAATTGGGTACAAATTGTGGTCCCTTTTTGGAATAAAATTCTGAGGTCTAATTTCATAAGGAGAGATGGAGTTATGAAAGAAGATAAGGTAGTAGAGAAGAAAGAATCTGAAGATGTGGACTCTAACCCCCGCTATGTGACTAATTATCTGTGTGACTTTAGGAATGTCACTTAACAGCTTTGGGCCTCAGCTTCTTACCTGTAGAATGAGGTGATTGGGCCAGATCTGTGGTATCTGACCCTCACTATGCATCAGAATCAGCTGGTGACCTTCTAAAAAATACAAATGCCTGAGCCCCATCTGTAGAAATTCTGATTCAGTTGGTATGGGGTATACCCTGAAATCAGTATTTTTAAAGGCTTTCCAGGGGATTCAATGTGTAGCCCGGTTAGAAGGACTCTAAAATTCCTTCTAGCTCTGACAGTGTATTTTAAAATATATATAGCTGGTCTCTAGCCACCCGGCTAGCTCAATTGATAGGGCATGAGGCCCTTAAAATATATATAGTTGCTCTCTTACCAGGAGATTTATAAACTGCATAGCAGTTCATAAATGGGTTTACTGTAATGAAGAACACTGATCATTTTTGTCTTGAAAATATAGAAAAGTTATTGAAAAATTATTGAAGCTGTGCTATTGATTTGTAAGATAATTCTTCAGGGGAAGCCATAAAAGTTTTCTTCTACAAGACATTGAAAATAGGGGAAAGTTAGAAAATTTAATATAGCCAGAAAGGAGGAATTGTTAGTTTTCAGGTAACTGAAAGTATTTTTCCTCAGAAGTTTATGCTAGGAGAATTTGTTCATAGTCCTATAAGAGAATGTTTGAGTTGGAAACTATTTTCAAGATAAGCACGTTAATTTCTAACCCACACTACCTTTTAAGTCCAAAGGGAGAAAATCATATTTTTATAAATGTCAAATTATTAGGTCTGTTTTCAAGTCAAAGTTCTAGTCCTTGCAAACTACCTTTCCTTGAGAATCAAATTTCCTCAAACCTGTTTTATTTTTAAATGTAATATACTGAATAATATAACATTAGTCAAATATTCTTTTTATTAATTTCAAATGATTAACTCTGTAGGAATTGGGCTGAATTATTTTATAGTTTATACTTGGATACCAAAAGAAAAATTAAGATGTGTGGGATAAAATTTGATGCCAGAGCAGAGGTTTTGCCGTAAGAGCTTTTCTGTTCAAATCTGATCTCTCAGATTCCCAGAGGCGGCTATCATCCAACACATAAGCGGGTCATAGCAAATCCAAGCCCAAGGTCACTTCTCTTCCTTTCTCTTTCTCCCTCCCCATCACAAGTATAAAAAGCTTTGGCTATGTAATCCTCTTTTGTGTCAGAAGAATCTAAGCAAGATTCTAAACTGTTATTTCTTCCAAACAGGAAGTCACCAACTATATACATGATAAATTTCATATTTGTTTTGAATTTAGAGCCTGTGATATATAACAGTTCTATATGAGGAAAGTAGATAGTAAATGACTTCATGCTGCATCAGGTAGGAGCAGATATAATTAGGTAAGACAGAGGTTTTTTTAAAAAAATAATGAGGATACTCATTACTAGCTCTTGACTCCTTTTCCTGAAAAGGGACAGAAAATTGAGTCTGTATTTAAAAATCCTATGAGCTCTAAAAAAAAATGTTGGGTGTCATTTTTGTAAGTACAGAAATGCATAATAAAGAAAACAAAATGACCCCAAATTCATCACCTAGGTAATCTAATAAACATTGAAACTCAAATCTCCAAAAAGGGCACAGAGACTACTCCCTAGATGTCTACTTTTAATAGAGAACTTTATTTTTGTATTTCAAATATGAGGCTAGAATGTAATAACACCTAATTGTTTTGACCACTTATTATGTGCTGGTTCCTGTTCTAACTTCTAATTCTCCAACAATTATTGTTGTTGTTTAAGTAATAAGTGAAAGTGCACAGCAAGTAGATATAAACATCAGATTTACAAAAATTAAAATCTGAAAATAACAAATGGTAGATGAGATATTGATACACAGGAACTCTCACATGTCGCTCCTGGGAGTATAAATTGTTACAATTATTTGTAGAGTACTTTGGAGATAGTCAGGTTGAAGTTGGATATACCGCACAACCCAGTGATTCCACTCCTGGGTTTATACCCTTGGGAAATCCTTGCATCTGTGTATGAGGAAGCAAGTGCAAGAGTGTTCACTGCAGCATGTTTGTTAAGAAAAGAGGGGGGAAAAAAACAGGTAAGTAAATTGGAAACAAACCGAACCGAAATGGAGAAATAAATAATTGTGGTATTTTTCATGCAGCCGAATACCACTATACAGGAGTGAAAATGATAGAACTAGAATTACATGCATCAACATAAATAAACATAAATAAATCAACATAATATTGAATGGGAAAAGCAAGTTCCAGGAGGATTTATACACTATGATTCTATTTATATAAACTTTTAAAACGCTGCCTTGTTTATAGTTATAAATACACCCAGCAAATATTTAAAAACACGATGGGATGGATAACTACCAGTATTAGGATAGTGTTTTACCGTTGAGTGGAAGGATGCATCTATGTTTCATTTCTTAAACTAGGTGATAGATACATGGGTACCTGTAATATTAGCGTCTAAACTGTTTGTATGTTTCAAGTATTTCCCAGTTTAATAATAGAAAAGAAAGCAATAGAAACCCTGTTGTAGTTTTATTAAAATAACAACAAGCAAAAAGAATCAGGAATCGGGAAGGAAATCTGATGGAGCGACATGAAACGACCATTTCGCTTAAGGAAACCTGTTGCAAGCAAATAGAATGAACACAGCACTGGATGGTGAGGATGATGCCCTTTCTTTAAACTTCTCCTGACCCTGATGTTGGAGCTGTTATTACCTAGTGAAACACCAAAGAGGAGACAGTGAAGGAAAGAGGATGTGTCCTTGGGCCAGAGGAGAGATCTAAATCTTCCAAAAGAATAGGAGCATGAAATGGTTTTTAAAGCTACCTGATTTACAGGTGATAGGCATCTCCAGGCTTAAATAAAACTTTCACGAAAGTTTCTGATCCTTCAAGAAAATATTTATTTTTATTACTTGCCACTCTTGGCACGGTGTTCGTTTGGCCTTCGACCTTACAACTTTCAGCTATGGCAGAAATTTGGGAGCCTCCTTCCTTACCATCTTCCTCTTCTTCCTGAGTCTGCTGTCAGGGCAGTGGTAGGTGGTTTGGGGTAACAAAGAGAAATAAAAAGACAGAAATAAAAAGACAGGCAATTACAGCATTCAGTGTTAGGATTGACAGCCTAATATTGTCTACCTTAGAAAGCCAGTCTCTTGTACTAGAAACCTTTATTCATTCTCTGTCTTCCTCTAGGTGCCATTCTTATCTAGTAGAGCCTCACAAAAGAGAGGTCCAGGAAGTATTTTAATACTGGGGTTCTATTATTAGAAGGGATCTTAAACATGCAGTGAAGTGTTTTCATTTTACTAATGGCAAAAGTGAAATTCTAATATACATAAATACAGCCTGACCCAAGAGGGGGTAGAGCGAGACTAGAAACTGGTGCTCCTGCCCTTACGCTAAGAACTTCCTGCTACACCAGGTTGTCTCTCACAATCCATCTTGTTCTCACAATCCACCTTAGTCACTAAGTGACTACCAGCTCCCCCCCCCCCCGCCCCCGCCCCCAGTGTGTTCCATCTCTGACTTTAGGACTTTTCTAGGTTATCTCTGGTGAAAAGAGACATATTGTAACATACTACGTTGTCCTTTTGCTGACAGCTTTCAAAATGAGTGAAAGATGACACTAAGGGTGGGAAGGGTAAATGTTTTTCTCCTGAGCCCCTCACTCTGCTGCTTCATATCCATAGGGAATTTCTCCCTGGAGGAGATGAGAGGTTGAGGCAATCTAAGTTATGCTTTC
This sequence comes from Pteropus vampyrus, assembly GCF_000151845.1. NCBI lineage: Eukaryota > Metazoa > Chordata > Mammalia > Chiroptera > Pteropodidae > Pteropus > Pteropus vampyrus. Next base: position 4,506,502 of record NW_011888927.1, read on the forward strand.
CTCGTTAGCAAGGACTTCTCTGTAGTGGAAGCTAAAGCAGGAGTTTGAGTCAGGCCTGCTAGTCGAAGAATCACCGAACTATTATGTTAAAAAAGGTTTCCTTGTCTAGCAGTTATATTTTACAATAATTCAAATTATATAAATTTAGGAGAAGACTACATTCTCCCAATTGTTTTTGTAAAAATGATTTTCACATCACATATATCTCAAAAGCAAATGATCATCTGTAAATCTGCCTGTGAGCACAAATAAAGTGGGCTCCTGAATGCCCATTTAATAAAAAGGCTCTTAAATATCTCAGAGGTTATAATGCTGGTTTATATTAATAGGTAAATTTCTAAGGGAAGATTCTTCTGAGACTGAATGCTATGGGCAAACTAAATGCTTTAGCTGGGAGCTGTGTTTGTAATCTTTTTTTTCTTTTTCCCCAGAAATACAATCAACCTGACACAACAATTAACTGAAACATCTGTCTTCTGGCTGTGGAGCCTCCTGGCCAAAGTGAAGGGTGTTTGTGATTGAGTCTGGCTACCAAGCAAAATGCCAGTGTTCACCCCAGACAACTCTCCATCACATTTCTTTCTCCAGGGCATATTCCTTGTCTCAAAATATACACTGATAGTACTTTTAAGAGTAGAGAAAAGGTGGAGAAATAAGAAAAACCCATTATATAGAGAACCCATTTTCTAGGCTAACAGACATGATATCAAGAACATAATAGTGGCTAATCTAACTCCTCGTTGGATCATAACACTGTAGGATTTATAACCAAATATTTAGGCATGTTAATGACAAATTTTATATCTGCAGAAAATGGGAAGATAGTATTATTTAAATTTAAATATATGGTTAAGAAAAAGAAATAAAAGCTGTGAGGGAATTAAGAACTATAAAAAAGGATTATATTGTGACAACTTTTTTCTTTTGTTTTTTTCTACATTTGAAAATATTGTATACTTTCATTTTTATGTAAGTTTTCTAGATTGATTTCAAAGTAATTTCTGTTGCATAGACTTTTCAGGTGACATGAAAAAAACGATCCTAAAATATTCCTCTGTTATATTTTTATTAAATTATTTGTATATGTAAGGACAATATGGGAGCAGCTTTTTAAAATAAAGGGAATCTTTTCTGCTGAGGCTTTCACTCTCTTTCATTACTTCCTTCCATATTCTCTAAGACTTCTTTCTGCCTTAGGAGAGTTGTCTGTTTGGCCTGATTCTAATTTCTCCTATAGAATGTCTTCTTCCCTTGGGATATGAGATGCAAGCTCAAGCTTCCTTTGTGTCTTAGGGCTTTCTCCTGTTACACACATAAAAGTAAAGAATTCTTTTTTTAGTGATTTACAGTACATGATCCATTTTGTTAATTTTCTTCTTGCCAGACACTGATTATTCTCAAGAACCTTCATCCAAGGTCCCATTTGCTTTCATGGTGACAGAAAAGTTTGCTTTATTCATTGTTTTTAAAACAGCCCTCATTTCTTTTATGAATTTCTTATGTTTATCAATCTATACTATACATTTATTTATTAGTAGGATTTTGTTGGGTGCAAGTGACAGAAATCCCATTCAAACTAGTTTAAGCAAAAATGTTATATTCCAGAGATAGATGGTAGTGATGGTTGCATAGCCACGTGGATATACTTAATGATGGAACTGTTCACTTAAAAAAAGTAAAGTCATGCCCCCCATCTCCATTCTGGGAAGTCTAATGGGGCTTCAGGAAACTATTTTTTTCCCTCTACCTCCTGAATATCCAGTATTTAACTTCTTATTGCTCCTTTCAAAAGCTCCAGGAGGGCACGTTTCCTTCAGTATGTGACAGAGATATGTGGGAGGTGAGGAGTGGACTGTGCGAGGGGTCACAGGCAGCTTCGTGGAGAAGCTGGCTATTGAACTGTGGTTATTGGCTTGGGAGCAATTAAAAGAAGAGTTCTCAAAGTTAAGTGATCAGCTTGAGCAATGGTGTGAAGATGGGAAAACCTAGGCAAATAGTTAACTTTGGCTCTAGAATGCCTTGTATAATGTGTGTAAGGTGAAGGTGAGTGTATAGCTAAGCTCGGAAAAGGTGGCTGGGAATAGCAGTGTGTCTCTCTGGTATTGTAGACATCCCTGGAGAATGGAGGGGTGAAAGGGGAATTAGGATAGTGGCTTATCAGTGAGAAGACAGAGATTCCTGTTCTGGGGAATTTGGAGGGGAAAGAGTATTGGAGAAGATCACTTCAGGAAACATTTTTCATTCCTTCTATTCAAATCTCTCTCTTTTTAATTCGAATGTCTTTTTATCCTTTCATGTACAAGATTTTAGTCTTTCCACTTTTCTGGCATTTTACAGGACTTCGCCTAAAGTATTCCAAGCAAATAAGAATTCATCCTGTTCTTGTGTCCTGATCTCGAGAATTATTCTTTCCTGTTAATGCCTGTCTATACCTGTTAATTTTCTTATTTATAACCTAAGCCCTCATGCTATTGGCAGTCTTATTCTATCTATCAGTAGGAAGCTGAGGGAACATTTTAGTCCAAGAGTGAAGGGCTTTGTGACCGAATATCCTTTCCTCTGGGGCCAATTACTCAAATGTTTTTCTGGAAATTCTGTGGGGGTTGTGTATTCTGAGCTGAACTGTACATTTTTTAGATCTGGAAAAGAGCTAAAAAAACAAACAAACAATGAAAACCAACCCCACAACAAAAAACATGACATCCAATCCACTCACTTAACAGATGAGAAAACTGGATCCCACAGTTGTTAAATAACTCTGTTACATTTTTGTTACCTCAGAGGATAAAAATCTAAATGTGCTTGCTTACACTTCAGAGAAGACTAGATGAGTGATTCAGAATCATTACTGTTCTGCCCTAAAGTGGAAAATAGCCTCTTCTGGACTTGTTATCTAGCCATTTTCCTGTTGTTTAATTTCTTAATTGTTTTACACAACAATTTCAAGTGTCTTTCAGATAAAGAGTAGAGTGTGCTATTTTTGCTGCCTGTTTCCAGGAGAGTCTGTTATGTCACCCAAGCAAATAATAGTCTTTCTCTAGTTGAATCACTTGACTTTTGGTGGGCTATGATGACACCAACATTGTCCATGTTAAAGAACATTAGTATCTTCCCCCATTAAATCCATTGCAGGAGCTATACAACCTTAGTGGAAAACTGATGGTTTTAGAGCCTTTGAGTGAAGTCCTGGTGGTATTTACATGGCATCTGACACCCTGGATCTTTCTTTACATCTTTATGAGTTTTGACTGACTGAAAAACACATGAATCAGTTAGGAAACAGGAGATAATTGTGATTTATATAACCTAGTAATATGGAAGATAATTGGGCCATGAAAAAAGTGGAAAGTAAATGAAATGATCTCACTCCATCAGCAAAACAGGCTCACCTGGCAAACAGTACTGAGAAAATAGTCAAAACTCCCTCTTCTTCATCTTCATGCTCCTCTTAGGGGCTGGTGATTTGTTTGGGAGCTTTTACAGATCAGCCAGCCTTGCCTTTTTATTTGTGATGGTGGTCGAGTTTTTTTATTTTTTTCTTTTTGCCACAGGAGTGATTTTGGTTGTATCGCTGTCATTGTTCCTGTTTACAAGCCAGCCGCTGGCCGCCTTAGGTTTCATGCCATTTCAGGATGGAAAGGTAGTGTTTCCCAGAAGTTGACGCTTATGAGGGCAGAAATGTTTTTCTGCTGGAAAAAGGCCAGAAAAGGTAGTTATGTGTGGGATGATGTTAGTGCAGAGTGGAAAGTCTACTCTCTGGCAGTTATGGAAGGGCAAGAGGAAGATGGTGAAGTGCACCTTTACTCAGTGTCTTGGAGAGAGGTCACCCTTGCTCTCTTCCCAAGATTCAAGTCAATTCCTAAAAAAGAATTCTGACTGGTCAGCCTGGGTCGTGTGCCCACCCATGTGGTGAGAACAGCTGAGGGAAGTATCTTAACGGTTTCATCTGGATCACAAGGATTTAGGAGGGACAGACAGTTCTTAAAATGAAGGGAGGGAGGACAGACTAAAAAGTCACAGGTTCTCCCCACAGCAACATTGATTCTTTTGAGTGCATTGATTAGTTCACAGTAGGTTGCTCAAAAGAAATCTGTTGGATCACTGATAATGAGAAACTTTTAGGGTGAAATATCAACTCATTTCCTCTGTTGAATAAAAGTCAGTTCTTGTATATTACTTCCAGATCCAGACAATAGTTTTTGAAAACCATACCAGACACTCTATATTTTGAATGATGATTTTGTACTCACTACCTCCACATGACTTGCTCTCATGAATCTTCACAGCAGCCAGGAGGGATAGGTGATTTCCTCTTGGTTTTGTGGGTAAGGTGACAGGCAGCGAGGGGTATAATTTTGGAGCCCGCAAGTGGCAGGGTAAATCTTCAAACCCAGGTCTGTGTGACTTTTTGTGTTTTTTCCTCTACACCCAGTCTGCTTGGAACAGAACTGGCAGATGCTGCTCCTAATCAAGGTTGCAAATTTGAATACAAGTTGAAGAGGAAATAGCATTGTAAATCCTGACAGAAAAGATTAGTACTTTGAGAGACCTTCAATATTTTATGGCTCTTAGGATCTCTCATTTGTTGTGACGTAATTAGGACCAAAGTCTGAATTGCAGGTTGATTTCTAAAACTGCATGCCTCTCTACCAGCAGGATTTATTTTGAGACACGTACTTTAATTAAATGGCTATTTAGTGATAGGACTTTATCATTTTTTAATATCTATATATAAGATATAGATAGATATATCTTTTATATCTCTATATATCTTTTATATCTATATCTTTTAAAGTACCAGATTTTTTTTTTCAGGTGCTTTGTCAACCAAGAATGCATTTCTTTCTCATTAACAAGATATAGAAATGTTTATTTCGGTCCATTGAATCCATTCCGGGGCATCAAAAATTGGGGTAATTTTCCCTTATCTATGGTTTTAGGGTTGGCTTAAGTTGGAAACTAGGGATTCACTTGTACTTAAGCATTTCAAGTGTTAAACTGAGGTATTAGTGCTGGCTAAGCTCTGCACCAGGAGAGACTCATGCTGCCAAAACCTTGCTGGAGTTTCTGTAGCCTAGCCAATGCCACACAAAATAGCCTTTTCTCTACCAAAGGCAAGAAAAGGCATCAGCTGAAAAAGTTGGGGCTGGCTATTTACTTCTTAATGTTTTTTGGTGAACAGAATAAAATAAACTAGCACATTTTTGCTTAGATTTAATATATCATCCCCACATAGAAAATTCTGGTGCAAAACTATAAAGATGAGCTATAAACTTGTTGTTTCTTCCAGTCCCTGGATTCCAGTTTGGCCTAGCTTTGAGCATTCATCCAGAAGAAGCATTTGTGACCCTCTGGTCAGAGGCTTTGCTTCTGCTGTAACTATTGATGTTACTGGCCTTCTAGTTACTTAAAAAACAAAAACAAACAAACAAAAAACCAACTCCGTTTTAAATGCAATTTTATTTAGACATTTGTTTTTGCATTTAGTTTTTATCATGTTTCTTTTCTCTCTCAACTGTATCAGTGATGGACATTAACTGCAAAATTTGGAATATGCACATGAGAAAAAGAAAAAAGGAGAACATAACTCACTTATATTCTAATCACTATGAGATGAATACTGTTGACTTGATATTTTTGCTCTTAATCTTTTCTTTATGCTTACTTATTTATGTCTGCGTACATATACTTAAAATATAGACTTGCTATGTCGTTGTATATGTTACTTAATGCAGCAGAATTCTTTTTGCATGTCTGCCATGTGCCAAGCCTCAGATATTGTCTCCCCCTCCGCTCAATATTATATAACAAACGTTTCTGCAATTCTTTAAAAATGTTTTGAAATGTTATTTTTAATGGCTGCATAATATTCTACTGTTTGGATAGGCCATTTTATTTCATTATGTCTCTGAGATTGGAAGCTTCTTAAAGCTTCCGATTATTTTCTATAATGAACAACACTCCAATAAACATCTTGAATATAAATCTTTGTGCTCATCCCTGATTGCTTCCTTAGGGTAATTTCCCACAATAATTATGGGGATAAAAAATGTGAAGATAGGTATAGTTTATTTGAATGAACCCGTCAGCTGCAAACTTGATCTTATTCTCTGATTTTTTTGTCCCCTGAAGTGACTTGATTGCTTTTAAAGTAATCTTAAAATCCATATAGCATTCAAAAAACCTAAAATATATTTTTAAAAAGATTCCATACTCCCAAAGATACAAATATTTAATCTCTTGAAGTGACTGTGGTTGAGATATGAATTTTTCTAACAAGGAACGAAGAGTTCTAAACTTATTTACTCAAAAAGTCTAATAAACCAGATCTTTAAAAGTGTTAGAATTGTCTTGTTTATGAAAACTTGCACTTGATTTAAATTGGCCATTTAGAGATTCTATGAACCAGTTGCCAAGAGCTTAGCAATGTACAGGCCCAATTCTTTATTTGCTCAATAGCAGTTTTATACTTAGGCTTAGCATATAAGGCTGATAATTGTGGCATGATAAGACTACACAGTGTTCAAGTGTATAATAAGCCTTGCTTAGCTGGAATAGAGAAATATTTGCCAGTGCTCTGCTAATGAGGTGTTCTTTGTACTGTTTAATTAGCTGGATTTATTTTAGCTAAGGTTAAATGTGCTTAATATATTTAACAGAGGTCTTGAAATGATGTGTGTTGAAGTTAATTAGAAGAAATGCAGAAAAATTCCAAGCAGACTTTCTGTGGAATAATCATCACCACACTGATATTATTTTGGTTCATCTTAGAAAATCCAGAAAGCTGTTTGGAAGAAGATATGCTGAATCCTAATCTATGCCAAAAATAACATTGTCTATATTATAGACACTTTTATAGACCACTTGTAGAGCAGGTGTACAATCCTCTCCGTTGGAGGGTATTCCTCATTCAACCTAATCTTGTTTAGGATGATGTACCAGACTGCGTTCGAGGGGTGCAGATCACTGAATGGTTATTTTTAAGTCTATGTATGAGGCTGAAGTCATGCAGGGTTAAAATTATCCTTGAGAACCCTTTGGAAGGCTCCATCTAGGAGGCCTACTCTCAGTCTTTAAGGCCAACACAGCCAGTGTTGCCTGCAGAGTTGGAACTGATTGCTGTTTCTTTGAGCACCAGATAAGCAATTGGCTTGTGTTTAGGGGCTGACTTGTATGAAAAATGTGTTTCTTTAAACACTAGAGTCTCACTCAACTCTGCGATAAGTTCACACTGTGAGAAGCTAGCTGGAATGAGACTGCCTGAAGGAACTATGACATGATGTTTCTTCCTCTGCTCTCTCTCACCCCGGGGTGTGAGGTCATTGAGTGGGATGGTGGGTGTGCATACACAAATGCGTGAATGTCTCTGCTCCGTCCCCCATAGTGGGTGTTATTGAATTCTTTTGAGTGAAAGCATATGTGATGCTTTCTTCTCAGACAGCAGTTGCTATGACGTGGAACATGCAAAAGTTCTTTGAAACCCTACAGTGACCTTATTGGTTAACACACACCATAAAAGCAGAGTTGAAGAGGCAGTGCGAATGAATGTATCATTTTGAAACTATTCTATAATAATACTGTAATGTTCCCTTTCCTACATGCAGTAAACATGTATTTATTGAGGGCCTACTATGTGCTAGGAGTTAGGGATACAGTGGTGACCATGGTAGGCCCAATCCCCACCCTTCTAGAACTATGGTCTTGGTAGGTCCCTGAGAATTTGCCTTTGCCTAGGAAACAATGGACTGACTAGATAGTCATTAAATCTATGGAGACTCAAATATTTGGTGCAGAAAATGGTTCTTGATTTGGGACTGTATGATGCAAATGATTTCTTTGAAACTATTCATCATCTAAGCTCCCACATCTACTGGTTTATAAAAACCAGACTCAGAGGCCAGTGGACCTTCCTATCTGATGTCAGCATCGTCTCACTGGATCACCATCTACCTGGTTTCAAACTCGCGGCTCTAACACTGACTGATCTCTGGTATCTTCTGTATCTACCAACACCGGCACCTCATTCCAATTCTTCATTCTCAGTATCTGCATGCCTACAATATCTTCTCTCCTTCCTCCCCAAATATTCATGGAGGATGTGTGTGTATGTGAGAGAGAGAGAGAGAGAGAGAGAGAGAGAGAGAGAGAGAGAGAGAGAGAGAGATTTAACATAGTAAATTACTGCACATGAGAGTTTACTTTTGATTACTAATCCTTCATCACTCCTGTTGATCACAGACCTGGAAGAGAGGGCAAAGTGATTGGATACCCAGTTGTATATGTTCCTTTGGCTCTTTTGGTTTCAATCTGTTGACCTTTCACGGAGCTTTCTTGTGTTGCATCCTTTCCTATTTGCCATTTTTCACTATTCCTCTTATCTGCGATATGCTTTATGACCTACTACGTTTCTTAATGAGCACCTAGAACCTCCAAAGTTGGTAAAAGAAAGAGAATCTTGTGGTGGGTGGGCAGCAGGACTGTATGGCCCTGACTTGGTCCAAGATTCCTGGGTTCCTCAAGATGGCATACCCGGGGTCTGCCAGGATCTATGTAATTCACAGGATTAATGTGATTTCTCTTCCCATGTTTGTTTCAATGTGTATCTTAAGGCATAAACTGCAAAATTTACATGAATTTTAAGTTAAAAAATTATTTTTGAGGCAGACACTCAGGGGAATGCATTCACTTTCATCTTTTGTTACAAGTAATTTGGAGAAAGAGATTAAATAAGGCTCGCGGAATCCTGATTCCTTGGTTAAGTTATTTGAAATACGTGGGAAACATGCAATGCATGTTGGTTGCCTTCCCTCCATGCTTCCCACTCCCTTGAATTATCCTGTGTGTTATGTCTCATACCGAAGATGCTCTGCTCTGCATGCCACCCCTTCTGCATGCCCGTCTGTTCCACAATTACTGCTGATACTGCTTATGGCTTTCCTTGAACCTGCTTGAAAGGCAGACCCTCTGGTCCCTCAGAATACTGAGAGTGAATAGTGCAGAACCAAGGAGTGTGTGGAGGGTGGCTGTGCCTTGCTTTATGGCATCAGAGTGGGCAAAATGTGCTTAGAGAAGGGGTATGGGTCCACCTGGCTTGTTACCCTCTCTCGGCACACAGGTGCACAGTGGAATCTATGTAACATGAGAGATTGTAGTATGGGTGAACCCTACTGATGGAACAGGACAGGATTAGCTGATGGGCTACAACACTGACCAGAGCAGAGTCTGCCCTGGACGCTTTCCGCTTCATTGAAGCCTCCACCAAAGGCTGCAGGAGAACATTTGTCCCTCCAGCCTTTCCTGCACCACTGCATGGAGCTGAGGCTGTGCTCAGCTTCTCTTTCTGACTTCTTTTGAAGCTGCTTCTCTCCATGAGGGAGGAATGGCATCTGAGCTGAAGGAAGTTGACACATACCGTTCCAGTCCATGGTCCCCAGCCCCCTAATCTCACCAAAGACAGAATGTTCCAGCAATGTGGTGATCCTTCTCTGCCTTAAGGCCTGTCTTGCAAGAGGAGAATTTGCTTCCCTCCTAATCTCTGGGAGAAGGTGATGGAGTAAGACAGGCATTAGTCCTAAGGAAAAATTTTGAATGTGCCAAGTATGTCTGTGATGCCTTCACAAAGGAGCCAGCTCAGTGGAGTTGGAAGGGCACGAGCTTTGGAATCTGACAGATCTGGATCTGGCTTCAGTCCCTCATCAGCTTTATAACTTTGGTTGGGTTACTTACATTACTGACTATCATTTTTCTCATCTATAAAAAGACGATGTTAATAATTCACTGTTAGTGGTGAGGAGGAAGCAAGATATTATATGAAAAGTGCTTGGCATGTAGTAGCAACCCAATAAACGCTCCTCACAGCTGCTGTATCTCCCAAGCCCAGTGTTGGACCCAGGGAGGCCCTTCTTGGGAGGGTCTGTATCACATTTATTTTCTTACCTTGTCTCTGTTGAAAATACCTATCCCTGCCTCCCAAACTTGTTACTCATCTTTTTTTAGGAGTCAAGAAAAAAAAAAAAAACCCTAAATAAATGAATTCTCTGTAAGATGTGACTAATTGATAATCTACTCATTTGCTCAGAGATAATCTCAGCCTAAAGAAGAAACTAATACAAGGATGTTTATGTTTCTAAGAGAAGTTTCTTAGGTAGTAGGAGTGAGTTCCCAGTTTCTGAGAAGTTTCATGCTTTGCCCATGTTCCCCTAAGTGAGACCCCAAAGTACCCCTCTCTCTCCAGCAGCCCTCACCTTCTAGCTGCAGTTCTGTTTTCACTCGCTCTTAGACTAAACCCTTATGCCGATTCTTTGTTCTGGTTCATAAGGCGATCTTGTGCTGTGTGCTGAGGCAGCATGCTTATCTGTCCATCGTACAGAAATCAGAAGCAACTGTTTTAGCTCTTAACCCTTTCTAGTTTTTTATGGCATTTTACATAAACTATTTCAGTTCTTAGAGGAACACAAATTAAAGTAGTTAAATAAAAAAAATTGATCAACTTTTTAATCTTTGTATATAACCGATAGATCATCTAGGCTTCTCTTAGAGTGGTAAATAGGCTAATTGTTATTGATCAGTAATTGCTGCCTGAAGTCCTTGTGTGTTAAAAAAAAGGATTCTGAGGTTGTGTTTATGTGAGATCAAAAAGAGTATCATGCTTGATTGGTGATGTCTGCTAGAGGCACAGGAGGGGAAATGGCAGCTCATGACTACACATTTGTCATGACTTCCTCTAACTCTCTAGCCACTAGTCATTGCATCATTTCTCTCTTTATTTGCTCTCCCACTTGAGAGTAGTTAGGGAATCAGAGAAGGTGTTTTCCAGCTAGGTTTACTCTGGTAAATGATTTAGCAGGGCTGAAGCATGACACCAACTAAAACTTTTCTTTGGTTTTCTGTAGATTTCATGTTTATCCTATTCTTGATGTCCACTGACATGAATAATTAAGAGTTGTTATGAAGTCAGGGTGTTAGATCCCAAGATTCATAAACAGCATCAGGATTTGGTCCATTTGAAGAAACTTCTCAGAACATCTTGCTTTTTCATCTCTGAAGAGCCATGAGCATGTGAACTCTAGGCAAAGAAATGAATTGCATTCATGAATCACTTGAATAGTGCAAAACAAAGAGCTGCCTCTAATAGTATTGGCTGTTGTATCCACTTTGCCTTTATTATACATGCCTATTTTTCAGATAGCTTAATGGATGAATCACACTTTGTTCTGAGAGAGGCCCACAAACAGCCTTGAGAAAGTGGGTCACTTATGTGGGATTTTGGGTTATTCTTTTCCAAGATTACATTAGAAAACTTTCGAAAGCATTAAAATGAAAGCCGTTCTTGAAAAATAGACACCTGGTGTGTGACATGGCTTAGCTTTGCCCACTCACCTCTTATTGAAAGTGGAAGGGCTAATAGCTCTTGTCGGAAGTTTAGTCCCCATTCTCCGCCCCCTTCCCAGAATCACCTTGCCAGAGGGGCAAGTAATCACATAAGTTTTTCTGAGAAAAAGGAGAAACCAGCTAGCTCTTCTCTCTGACTTCCATTTGGCTCTGGCACTTTTGGTGTGTGTGTAGGTTGTTACTTGCACTGCATGTTCTTCACTAGGGCACTTGTGGGCAGGTTTAGGTCGCACCTTGGTTTTGAGAATCTTTTGTAGAGTTACTTAGAGAGAAAATATTTAAAATACTTAACAAATCTTGGACAGCTCTTTGAGCATCCACAGTAAAATATATGTTTAGAAAGTTTGAGGAGAGCAATTCTTAAAAGTTCAACATTACTATCCAAGACTACTATAAAACCGTAACCTGATCATACCAACCAAGGCACCCATCACCATTTGGCATCACCTTTTCTTTCTTTGCGGTATAGAGGGAGGAAGACTTTAAAATTTTACTTTTAGGAATCTGTTACATTTTTTATAAGCTGATCCTGTTTGGAGGTTGACTCATAAGTACCCAGGGAATGTATGCTTCTTTTTCCTTTCTGTTTTCTCTGATTTGCTAAATGTAAAGGTTAGGATGATTTGATCATATAGGAGATCTTTTTTTTCTTTCTATAATATTTTTGGAAGAGCAGATTTTGACTCATAACTACCCATTTATGAGGTATGCTCACCTTTGCTGGTGGACCACGGAGAGGTGTATAACACACCCATGAAAGAGCACCATGGAGAAAGAAGAAACTAGGAGAGTCTTTCTCTGCCACTTGAGATCAGTGGTAATTAATTACCTGAGCTGTCGTAAGAGTCGTATTTCAAGTGAAAAACAGAAAGGGAGGGAACGATTTCAATTTCTAACGTTCTCTTTTTCCTTCTTACCGGCCATTGAGATGCTGGAATCATAAAAAATCAGAGGAGTCATCTGCGAGGTCACAAAAAATAAAATCACCTACAAAAGGGAAGCCGCTTCATGTGTTAGCCACAGACACAGCTGCTTATTGGGAGTGATTCTTACACTGAGATCAAGTAAAGGGATGTAAAGAATGTTGCGACTGTGACTTAAACTACAAGGGCTCTGGTAAGAATGTCCTGGTCTCACCGGTGACCTAGGGCTGAGACCTGAGTGGAGTAGTTCAGCAAACAGAATAGTGTGGTCTTCTGGAGACAGCGCGTCAAAGCGTGGGGAGCCCCTCCAGACCTCTTGCAAGGCCCTGAGCAGGGGGACCCTTTGGACACCTGTGACCTGCCCTCTGAGTTGTGATTCTCTGGTTGCTGATTCTGTAATCGGTTTTTGGGTAAATCCAAACTTTTCCCCAAAGCACCTAGAACTGTCTCCAAGAAGAGTTTTCATTTAATTTAGTGTGAGGCCACATTTAGTAAGTTTTTAATAATTATTCTAATTTAATTAGTTTAATAGTCCATCCTTATTTTTTTGAAATCAATCATTTCTGTTTGAGGATGATGAATTAAAATGTAGGTAAATTCATCTTTTCATGAATGAAATACACTTAGAGCAGTCTGTCTGATTTACATTCTTACATAAGAATATTAGGAGTATAATTCTGAGGAGTACTGGTCTTATTAGGCTATAACTTTATAGATTTATCTTAATGAGTCTATCAGAATTGATGTAGAAGGAGGGAGGAGCCAGCCTCCTTAAGTCCTTTACCTACTATGTTATTATTGATAACATAATCAACCAGTTTGCTTTTTGTATGTCACTTAATATTTTTCAAAGCATTAAGTGGTTGATTCCATAGACATCTATTGCCTAGCAGAGGGTGAACTCCATGACAGCAAGGGCCATGCTTGTTTTTTCCTTGCTCGTATGTCTAGCCCTAGCAGAATGGCCAGTGCCTTGCCAGGGCTTTGTAATAGTATTTACTATGGTAGTATTTCCTAAGGTGTTTACGGAGTCTTAGTGCGGCACACGAATTCTTGGGGACCCTGCCTTCCTTGCCAGCCCCATATCTTGCCACTCCTCTCCTTACAGGCTATGCTTCAGCCCCCCTGAATCTGCTCTCATTTCCCCCCACTTGCCAGATTCCCTCTGGCCTCTGGGCCTTGTAGATGTTGCATCTTCAGCCTGGAGCTCCTTTTCCCTCATCACTTTAGGGCCCTGGCTGTGATTTTACCCCCTTCCCGAAGCTTTCCTTGGTAACACAAGGCTGTGTGACCTCCTACTTTTCACTATGATATAATTGCTTACTTTCCTGCTTTTCGCTAGATTCCAAAGCTTCTTGAGGCTGAGAACTGTCTTAATCATTCCCAAATCCACCTACTGCATTCCCTGGCTCCTCAAGGGCACTTGGGAAATGTTTGTTGAATGGGTGAGAAGAGGACAATGTGGTGTAGTTGAACTAGCATATGATTTGGAGCCAGAAAGATCTTAATGACTGGCAGTGAGCTCGGGGCATGCATACTCAAACTCCCCAAACCTTAGCTTCTCTTGCTGGGAAATGGGGTGGTGGGCATCGCTTCAGACCTCACGTGGTTGTTGTAAAAACTCAGTGAGTTGACATAAGGAAAGCGTTTCATGCAGAGCCTGCTCCATAATGAGCTTTAGTAAATTTTTCTTTCTTCGATCTCCCCTTACCTGCCAGCTAGGTCACACCATGGATTAGAGTAATAAAATTCTGGCATCAGAGACAGAAATTCTGTACAGTGATTCCAAATCATCTGCCTGGCAGCTGAGATACGTTTTAAAAATACATTCCTGGGCTCCACCCCGTGGTTCTGGGATGGGTCCAAGTAATCTGTATTTCTTTTGACTTTCTAATGCTCATCTACGACTGGGAACTTCTGACCTAGTCCAACTCTGACCCAAAGCAGGAATCTTATTTATGTAGCTTCTTCTGGAACATTTCAGGCAGCTCAGTGCATTTTGAAATCCCCTGTTTATTGTTGGACAGCTGTTCTAATAATTAGAAACCCTCCCATATCTACTGGGCCCAATTCTGCCTCTTGACAATGCCCAACCTTTAGTTCAGGTTCTGCCTTCTAGAGACACATGGATTAATTCCATACCATCTTCCACATAGCCATTTTGTTAGGTATTTGAAGTTACTACTCTGTCCCTTCAAAGGTTTTTCTTTTCCAGCCTAAACATTCCTGTTCCTATAAACTAGAGTTTGCTAACTGGCGCCTGTGGGCTACATCCGGTCCACAGATGTGTTTTGTTTGGCCTCTGGTGTTTGAGAAATATTGAGTGAGTTGCCAACGTTTAAAAATCATGGCATTTTACTGAAAAGTCTGAAGCTCTGGCGTCTCTTGAAAACTCAAAAGATCTGGATTTACAATTTTAGTTTTGAACAAAACATAAATTCTCCAGATTGTTACACAAATTTGTAGATTGTTCATTGAACCACTCCATAATATTGTCTAGCCCCCTCTATTGAAGTCATTATGTCACGTGTATTTTAGATCTTCCATTATTTTTGTTATCTTTTCCTATCTGGCCTCCAAAGTGTCAAGTAGTCTTATCATTTAAAAAAGTTTTTTATGATTATAAAAATAATATTTAATGCTAAAAACCAATATTATAGAAAATTTGGGAAATTACAGAAAAATATAACAGAAAATGTATCTGTCAATAACTATTTAGCATTTTTATAAATTTTCTTCCAGTTCTTGTTTTTCTGTGCTTACTTATATATTATGAAGCTGAGATCATACTGTAAGTAATTTTATAGACTGCTTTTTCCACATATTCCACATCTCCTTAAATTCCCTCAAAAGATCAGTTTTAATAACTAAAGTATTCTGTTTTGCGTATTGTAACTTTTTATTGTGGTAAAATACACATAGCATGAAATTTACCATTTTAACCATTTTAAAATGGTATGCAGTTCAGTGGCAGCTAGTACATTTACAATGTTGTGTAGCCATCTCCACAATCTAATTCCAGAACATTTTGTCACCCCAAAAGGAAACCCTATAGCCATTAAACAATCACTTCCTAATCCGTTCTCCCAATCCCTGACAACCACTAATCTGTTTATTATCTCTATGAATTTGCTTAATCTGGATATTTTATATAAGTGGAATCATACAACATGTGGCCTTTTGTGAATTTTGTGGCTTCTTTCACTTAGCATGTTTTCAGGGTTCATCCATGTTGTAGCATCTATCATGATATGTCATTCCTTTTTATGGCTGAATAATATTTGATTATATGGCTAGGCCACATTTTATCTATTCATCAATTGATGGACATGTGAGTTCTTTCCACCTTTTGGCTGTTGGAATAGTGCTTTATGAACATTTGTGTACAATTTTTTGTTCGAACACCCATTTTCAGTTCTTTTGAGTATATACCTAGGAGTAAAGTTTCTGGGTCACATGGTAATTCTGTGTTTAACTTACTGAGGAACTGCCAAACTGTTTTCCACGGTGGCTGTACTATTCTATACTCTTATGAGCAGTGTTCCAGTTTCTCTCATTCTCACCAACACTTATTTTTTTGTTTTGTTTTAGCTTTCCTAGCGTGTCTTAAGTGGTATCTCATTGTGGTTTTGATTTGCATTTCTCTAATGACTAATGATGTTGAACATCTTTTCGTGTTTCTGTTGGCCATTTGTATATCTATTTTGGATTTATGTATTATAACTTAATAGTTTCCCTAGCTTTGATGTTGGTTCCTTTCTAATATTGGCTATCATGAATATTGTTGTTATGAACATCTCTATACAAAAATTGTATGAATATCTAGTTATTTCTGTAGGATATCTTCCTCGGAGTGGGAGTATGGGGGTCAAAGGTATAATATTTCCAAGGTGTTGATATTAAGGACCACATTCAGCACTGTATATTTGAAGAGCACATATAAGTTGTTTGAACAGCCTTTTCTAGCGCCTGTGCTAGGATTTCTCTCTCTGACTTACTGCAGGGTTCATTGGAATGGGACCTAATTTCCCTGGAGATTCTGCTATGCAACTTATCTATGAACCATTAGTCAAATTTCTTCTGCAGCCATGTAGGTCTTCCAAAAAAAAAAAAAAAAAGAGAGAGAGAGAGACATTGTTGATTATCCTAATACTCTGATGAGTTCTGAGTGAGTAGAACTCATTGTAGGCAACATGCATGGTGACCCTGCTGTTCTCATAGAGTGAGTTCACTTACTATCACCTAGAGCCCTTGGTGGCTTGTTTCCTCATAAAATCTGGTTTTCTCCTTTTTGTTCTTGAGGAGTTGCTTGTTTTGAACCCATCTTTTCTGATGAGGAAAAAGGTTTCTGCTAGCTTTGTGACTTGCCCTAGTTATATAACACCTACTCACCAAGGCTAGAGCAAATTCAGTTCTCCTGGCTTGTCAGATAATCTCTTTCCATTTCCCTCAGTGGCCTTGTTTTGACATTTTTTTATTGGTCATGATTCAAGAGGTGAAATGTAGTCCCACATGCCAAATGTACTCAGAGTGCTCTAAAAGAGAGAACAGGCCTCAGCACGCCCGGCCGTTGTTTTACTGCCTTTGGCCAAGCCCAGGTCTATCCCTGGGAGGAGGAAGGGCAGCCAAAAGTCCCCTTAGCTGGGACAACGGGACTGTGATCTCAAAGGAACCATGATCATATTGTGCATTTTAGACCACTAGAATGTTATGTGTTGACTGAGTAACAGTTGCTAAGTAAGGGTTTTGACAATAGGTGTGTAGTGTATATTCTCAAATCTAGATTTAACTTGCAAAAATTCTAATGGGATCCCCACACCATGTAGAGCTGATGCAGGAGGAAGTTGGTGAGAGAAGAGGGTGTGGAGCCACCAAGAAAAGATCCCCCTCAGTTATGGTCAGCGGGCCCCAGTCTCAGATCTTAGTTGCCTTTGTGGTTGGGCTGGGGCAGCGGAAGTCAAGGACTTTTTTTTCTTTCTACTGCTAAATAGAAACACACAGCAAATTGTTTTATTTAAACTCAATAATTCCCTCTCCTCATTAAAAGTTCTTATTTTCTGCAATATGAATTTCAAGGTTAAGTCTTTCAACTTGGCATTCAAGTTCACATCCTAGGAGTACATCTTGTTTTCCTAAAGTTTAAAAAATATGTTGAAAGCTAATTTTAGACTGGGAAGGGTAGTTAAAAAAAAAGAGAGAGAATCATAGACTTCCCCGTGGCACCACCTCAGTTAAAAATTATATGCAACTTTTAAATCTCAAGTCTTTGAGATAAAAGGCACATTAATTTACTTATGCCTTATTAGATTTCAGAACTTTCTCATAGAGTTACTTATAATCAGTATCAAGGCATAATACATATCTGGCAAACACACTGAACTCTCAATCTTATTTACCAATATGACAAAGTTTAAAACATGTAACTAAATATATTTTATGTTTAAATGGACTTGGTAAGTTACAAACATAGCATTGCAACATAGAGGGAAAGACAAACACTGTAGTAGCTAATTTATCAATACCAACATTTTTAAAGTTTTGATCCTCAAAAGAACTCAGTTTTTTTTGTTTAAATCACAGTCATTTAAATGTCATTCCATATTATTTGTGTAATTTTCCAGATGGACAGAAACAGTTTAAATGACTGTTGTTGTTTAAAGGGCACAGAACAAGGTGATGTGTGTGTGTGTGTGTGTGTGTGTGTGTGTGCGTGTGCGTGCGTGTGCGCGCGCGCGCGCACGTGTGTGTTGGCGGTGGGGTGGTGGGCATGGGAAAGAGGAGAGGAAGAGATTTGGGGTGCATTTAAAAGATTATGCTGACAGAAAGTAGTGCATTTTATTTTATTGTTGTTGTTTAAATTAGAGCGTAGTTGACATACAATATTAGTTTCAAGTGTACAGCATAGTGCTTCGACATTTATATATCTTACGAAGTGATCACCACAATAAGTCTAGTTACCATCTGTCACATACAAAATTATTATGATCTATTGACTATATTCTCTGTGCTATACATTATATCCCCATGACTTATTGGAAGTAGTGCATTTTAAATCAGTGTTAGTGTAATGCTCTGTGGCAGCTAAGCTTGGGATTCTTTTATGCCTTTAAGCAGAGGCTGGGTAGGGATGGGAGGAATATGAAAGGGGCCGTTTGGAAAAGCAGTGACTTGGAGAAGGGACTGCTTATTGTCACTCTCCTGAGCATATGTGTGTGTAAAGTCAGTGCTGTGCCCTGGCTTATTTGTCATTCCAAAACGCAATTTTTTTTTCTTCATAGAGCTAAACCATTCCCAGCTTTGTTCAAGTCCTTCCTCCGCCACAGACACCTCTAACTTCTTAGCCCTTCTTGCTGCCTCCTCTTCTAAATCAGAGAAGGCCTCTAAAATGTTAGGGCTAAAAGAACCTCTGGGTTTCCTCCGGCCTGTCATTGTGCTGAAAGAAAATTTGGCATCTATTTATGTGAAGTCTGTAGGACACAGTTGAGTCCCATCTCACAGTTCAATTGTTTTGTGTGAGTTAGGTTTATTTCCCCATTTGTATTTGGCACTCTCTGAGGAAGGGACTATGTCACACATTTCTTTTGTATATTTCATAAAAATAGTGTGTAATAGGTACTCAGAAAATGTCTTCAGCTCTGGTAGCACTTTCTATGAAATTCTCTGGCCAGGATAGATACTGATAAAGGGTTGTTTGTTGTACCACAAACTAGAAGTAACCTGAACGCTCATCTAAAGGGGACTAATTGAATATATTATAATATATCCATATTATGGAATATTATATAGCTATTAAAAGAAATGAATTAATCTTATAGCTACTGGCCTGGGGGCTGTCCTCAATATTTTATAGTCTTACAAATAGCTGGAAAGGAAAATAGTAAAATCCTACTTTTGTGTTAGTAATGTAACCTATGTCTTTATCTGTATTTCTGTATATCAGAAGGAACATGGAAAAGATGTGGAGGGATACCCATTAGATTGTTAATAAAGGTGGTGGGAAAAGTTATTGTTTTTTCTTAACCTGTCTCTGTATTGTTGCAACAGGGAAACTACTGAGATTAAAAAACAGCAAGAGAAAAGAGAAAATGCATAGAGGCTTTCATGCATTAGAAAGTCTGTTCCCTATAATACTTGTTACTAGTTTTCAAATTTTGCATGATCAAAAAAAAAGGTTTTTTTTCTTTGACTAAATTTTAGAATTAAGACATAAAGATGACATTATACTTGGATTAGGGTTTTTTGTTTGTTTTTTTCGGTTCATGACATGAAGATAAGATTTTTTTTTTCTCACGACATGAAGATGTTTTCTTTTTATCAAAACCTAAACTATGAAGGTAGCACTAAAACCGAAAGCCTCAATGCTTGGTTTCTGTGGTGCAGTGGGGAGAGAAGTAACAGGTTGTACAGATGCAGGATGCTGAGTGACTTCAGAGTCCTAAGAACTTCCTGTCCCAGAGCTGAACAGAAAGAGTCAGCTACTGGAGGGCCTTGCATAAGTGGAAAAGTAAAGCAAATGCTGCAGAACTTCCGGTGCTCCTCCGCTGATGGTTGGGGCAGTTTTGCTACATAGAGAGCCCTGCATCCCTCAGAGGAAGTTGAAGAGAGTCTTTCTGAACATAGGCCCCCATGCATCCATGTATTAGCTCTTGCTGCAGTAAAGGCAGGGATAGTTCACTTACCTTTTAGATCCACATGTTGGCCTTCAGAGAATGCATCTTCTCATAACTGATGGACACTGCATACCCAGCGCCTCTCACCCAGACTGTTGTTGTACTCCCCTAACTTGTTGTATCACTTGTCTTTTCTTCGAGTTCATCACACACTCCATTGGCAGAGCGATTGCCCTCAAGCACGACCCTTAGGTTCTTCCTCTGCTCTAAAACTTTGCGTGGCTCCCAGCTCTGAAGAAAAAGGTCTACATTTCTTAGCGTGGAATTCAAAGCCTTTTATCATATGATCCCCATCTACTCCTCAGCTTACCCCATTTCTCTCATGCTCCAGTCAAATGAAATGGTTCCTTGTACACGTTCAGTCTTCCCAGCTTCTGCTCGCATTCTTCTGAGGTAGGAGCACTCCCTTCCCATTCTGTTCGTCTCTCCAGTCTTCAATATTCAGATCAAAGGCTGCGTGTTTCAGGAGGCCAGGTGTGCTCTCACCCCCTTCTTCATGTGTTTCCATGGTATTGTCCTTACACTAACCTGTATGTACTCATATACTTCCTTTTACACTTCGATAACTCGCTTGAGGGAGGGACTGACTACAACATCTCAATATCTGCATTTCTTATGCTTAGTAAACTTTTTACATTTAGTCAGCCTTCATTGGATTGTATTAAATAGTTGTTATCTGAAATGTACCAGATTAATTTTTAAAAAACATATTTTTTATCTCTTGTTGAGAAGGGGTGCTGGCAGAGAAAAAAGAAATATGAACTGAATTGGTTGGTGTCTCGGCAAGAAAATATGATGTGACTGTTCTTTTTTGCAAAATTTCCCATTTTATGTTATCTACTGATTTTCAGTCTCTTGGACTCCTCTCTTCCTGCTGCCTTATCATTTCCTTTTGACATCTGTTACCATGACATTGGGTGGGGAAATTGAGAAGATGCTTCCTGGAAGACGACCCCAAGGGAATCTCTAATGTATTTTCATTCCCATGACTTTCCTGCTTTTGCGGGCAGCAGGAGACCCTCCAGTCTTCTCAAGCAGAGACTAAATGAAGTCCTGGTTAACCCACTGCCTTAGATTGAACAGCCAGAGCCAGGAAAGTGACTCAGTTTTGCACATCTCCCTACTCCCCCACCTGGCTCCCTGTGGAGAGGTGGTGAGAGTTTAACTATATCTCTCTTTTCAAGGAAATCATATGGAATTGGAAGAAAAAGAGCTATGGAAAGAAAGAAGGAGATTTAAAAGAAAACAAACATAGTATTTGGAAAAACTTGAGCAAAAAATGGCTTCTTGGTGTTTTGAAAGAATCCAGGTTCTAACAAATATCAGCCACACCCAATTTGAAGTTTGCTGAAATCATGAATTACTTCATGTGATTGAGTTAATCTATATATCTCATATATAGTCATTCCATCCTCCTTAAAGATGGCAAGAAACTGCTACCTTCCTGATAAACGCCTTTTATTTCTGCACACTGATTTTGTTGTTGTTTTTAAAGGACACCGGAATTGCTTTATTTAGCTTCCAATTTCTGAGATTCTCAAAAATTATAATCAGACTATATGAGAATATTACTAATATAGATCATTTTCTATTATATTTTTTCTTTAGAAATACTATTTTATTTTTGCTTTAATTATGATAGGGATGTACAAATCAGGCATTAATAAAAAGTCACGTTTGTACAATACGTCCTAAAGCTGAGAACCACTTTCTATATCTGAACAGACAAAAACACATTCCACTGATTACACTCATTACTCTGAAAATCACCTTCTGGATATATATATGTATTTTTCCCCACAAAGATCACTAAAGTGGCTTATATTGATTAATGTTATTAAATTACCTTTCATATTTAAAACCACATGAATTCAGTATGTTATAAGATACAGTTATACAAAGAATGCAAGCAAAACCAAGATAGGAAATAAAACTTCTGTGACAGTTTTTCAAAACAGGAAATTATTCTAGAAGCATATTCTTGTTCTTTTTGTTTTACTAAAATTACATTGATTTAAATATTCTCTATGAATTTACCTCTCGGATTCATTGTGCTCTTGCTTAAATTAACTTTCTTTGAAAGTTAACTCTCAAACATTAGTTAATTAACTTAGCTAAAGTTTAGATTTGATCTCAAGCCATTTGAAACTAGACAGAGCAAAAAAGATGTAGATAGCTGGCAGCAGATCTCAGTGAAAATATGGTATTTGGCAAAGTATGACTGCCTTGTTTGCTTTGCTTTTCTCTTTATGGATGTGGCCTATTTTTGAAATGCTATGGTTTAAATTCAGTGATCAAGTGACAAGTCTGACAAAACAGAACCTGCTTCCACAGAGGTTCTGCAGGGG
>NW_011888927.1:4530663-4533293 GCF_000151845.1 Pteropus vampyrus
TAACTCGCTTGAGGGAGGGACTGACTACAACATCTCAATATCTGCATTTCTTATGCTTAGTAAACTTTTTACATTTAGTCAGCCTTCATTGGATTGTATTAAATAGTTGTTATCTGAAATGTACCAGATTAATTTTTAAAAAACATATTTTTTATCTCTTGTTGAGAAGGGGTGCTGGCAGAGAAAAAAGAAATATGAACTGAATTGGTTGGTGTCTCGGCAAGAAAATATGATGTGACTGTTCTTTTTTGCAAAATTTCCCATTTTATGTTATCTACTGATTTTCAGTCTCTTGGACTCCTCTCTTCCTGCTGCCTTATCATTTCCTTTTGACATCTGTTACCATGACATTGGGTGGGGAAATTGAGAAGATGCTTCCTGGAAGACGACCCCAAGGGAATCTCTAATGTATTTTCATTCCCATGACTTTCCTGCTTTTGCGGGCAGCAGGAGACCCTCCAGTCTTCTCAAGCAGAGACTAAATGAAGTCCTGGTTAACCCACTGCCTTAGATTGAACAGCCAGAGCCAGGAAAGTGACTCAGTTTTGCACATCTCCCTACTCCCCCACCTGGCTCCCTGTGGAGAGGTGGTGAGAGTTTAACTATATCTCTCTTTTCAAGGAAATCATATGGAATTGGAAGAAAAAGAGCTATGGAAAGAAAGAAGGAGATTTAAAAGAAAACAAACATAGTATTTGGAAAAACTTGAGCAAAAAATGGCTTCTTGGTGTTTTGAAAGAATCCAGGTTCTAACAAATATCAGCCACACCCAATTTGAAGTTTGCTGAAATCATGAATTACTTCATGTGATTGAGTTAATCTATATATCTCATATATAGTCATTCCATCCTCCTTAAAGATGGCAAGAAACTGCTACCTTCCTGATAAACGCCTTTTATTTCTGCACACTGATTTTGTTGTTGTTTTTAAAGGACACCGGAATTGCTTTATTTAGCTTCCAATTTCTGAGATTCTCAAAAATTATAATCAGACTATATGAGAATATTACTAATATAGATCATTTTCTATTATATTTTTTCTTTAGAAATACTATTTTATTTTTGCTTTAATTATGATAGGGATGTACAAATCAGGCATTAATAAAAAGTCACGTTTGTACAATACGTCCTAAAGCTGAGAACCACTTTCTATATCTGAACAGACAAAAACACATTCCACTGATTACACTCATTACTCTGAAAATCACCTTCTGGATATATATATGTATTTTTCCCCACAAAGATCACTAAAGTGGCTTATATTGATTAATGTTATTAAATTACCTTTCATATTTAAAACCACATGAATTCAGTATGTTATAAGATACAGTTATACAAAGAATGCAAGCAAAACCAAGATAGGAAATAAAACTTCTGTGACAGTTTTTCAAAACAGGAAATTATTCTAGAAGCATATTCTTGTTCTTTTTGTTTTACTAAAATTACATTGATTTAAATATTCTCTATGAATTTACCTCTCGGATTCATTGTGCTCTTGCTTAAATTAACTTTCTTTGAAAGTTAACTCTCAAACATTAGTTAATTAACTTAGCTAAAGTTTAGATTTGATCTCAAGCCATTTGAAACTAGACAGAGCAAAAAAGATGTAGATAGCTGGCAGCAGATCTCAGTGAAAATATGGTATTTGGCAAAGTATGACTGCCTTGTTTGCTTTGCTTTTCTCTTTATGGATGTGGCCTATTTTTGAAATGCTATGGTTTAAATTCAGTGATCAAGTGACAAGTCTGACAAAACAGAACCTGCTTCCACAGAGGTTCTGCAGGGGGAAAATGGAAGTGTTCCAGGAACTAAAGGAAGTAACTTTGACTTCACCTGGAAACATTAGTGTCTCAGGGGGCAGGAGATTTGGGCTCTACATAAAGAGTGAAAGGAAGAGTGGCCAAGATGCTGAGCCAAACTTGCATCCAAGAATAGAGCAACATCAAAGAACTGAAAACAGTATCTGTTGTTTCTACTACATGTATCCCTATAAGTAGCAGTCAGGAAGCCTGAGATAAAGGAATATTGGAAAGTTCTTTCCTATGATGCCTTGGATCATGGCAATACTCTTCCAACTGGGTTCTTTAGCTCCATTCTCTTGTTCTCCAATGCTCAGCACACACTGTGGGCAGCTCAAATGTTTGCAAAAACTCTTGCTCAAGACCCCAGTTTCTGTTTGCCCACAAATTAGGTTAAAATTCCTCCTGCTGATTTGGTGCTCTCCCCACTCAGTTATTTACTTTTCTATCTCTTCAGTTACTGTTCTCCAGTAGGAAAGACTTATTCCAGTATCATTCTTCAAAATCCAGTTCAACATCTACCTTCTTCATCTTTCTGATAACTGAAACCCACACTGGGCCTCCCTATTTTGAAAAATTGTAGCTCTTTGTTTTCTAACTTTTGGCACGATTATTAATTGTTAGTTATTTTGTTGAGACTATATTTAGAAATACGTACACATATATAGTCACTTTATGGCATAAATATACATATATGTACAGAATATATATAATATATATAGTGACATTTTTCCTTACTGAGTCATAAGGTGTAGAACATTTCTTTGTAGGAAGTATATTGAAACTGAAGCTGAATTCCTGATCATGAATTATATATATTTATTCTATATTC
>NW_011888927.1:4534663-4536674 GCF_000151845.1 Pteropus vampyrus
AGATTTTGATTTTATGACCATTATTATCTTTCTGTGATGGAGTGAACTTCTCCCCAAGTAAAGAGTGATCTATATTCAGAAAGTACTTAATGGCATCCATTCAGCAGATCACACAGCAGGACCCACATGAACAGAGCTAACAAGTTTCGTCCATTAGATTTAGTGACTTGAACAAATTTTTATTATCCTTTTGTAAAAATGCTAGCACTGCTTCATACAAAAACCAGTTGTTACCTAATGAAGTGTTTCAGCATGTTCATATAAGTTGATGGTTTCATATGGCCATAGTATTGCTGCATCAGCTATTAGCTACTAATAACATGCTCCCAGCTTGCTTTAATGACATACTGTACTCAGAATACTCAAGTATGGACAGATGTTTCAGAATATCATTATTTTTTCCTCTTGGCCATTGATTGATTCTCTACACCCACTGCTGATAAGAATACAAGATGTTTTCTTTAAGACTTAAAGTCTTTAATGACCAAATCTAATCAGAAAAAGACAAGCAACACACCAGGAATTTGTAACGAAAGGCTAGAGCATCTTCTTGGACCTTTTACCATTGGCCGTAGTTACAGATGCTCAGTGACAGCCTCTATCACTCTGCTTATCTTCCAAAGCCAATTTATTAGTAAAGAACATGCAGCTCTGACAAAAATCAAAGTGGTGGTTTCATTAGGGGATTTTGGAGGAGAAACCCACGACCTCATTGCAGGTTGGAGTGGGTACTCCACACTAGCTAGACCTTCTTCATAGAACCCATGATGGGCTTTATTGTTAAACTGTCAGATGCCATTAGTAGCGCTTTTTAAAAGTGGAATTGAAGGAGTAATTAAATTGAGTTTTGCAATGACGAAAATGATACAGTAACATCTGGGTTTTAGATAGCTTTATTCTTATTACCTAACAACCTGGACCCTCAGGGGATCAATAGGAAAGTTTTTTTTTTTAAATTTTGAAATGTAAATAGTGTATGTATTTATTACTAAGAACTCTCTCAAAAGCTCGAGTTCTTTTATGTCTTGAATAAAGTGCATCCTCCAGCTACCTTCTTTTAATTACCCACCCTGAACATTTCCGCCTCTCTCTCAGGTAACAAATTACCATCTTGCTCCCCCTAGTGGAATTGTAACTCTACTGCAAGTTTAAAGACTACAGTACGTTTGATTTAGAGTCTTATTTTTGAAAATCAGGTATTTTCTCAATTCGTTTTCAAAAACAGAATGAAGTAAAAAAATATTGCATTGGATTGGCTGATGAGGATGTGGATAGAAACAGTGTCTTTTTTTTCTGATAAATTTTCTGTTCCTAATGTTAGCAAATTTAGCTGTATCATTTATAATGGCTGCCAAATTCAAGAGGCCTCTCTGCTCTGCACTTCCGTCTTGGAGAGGTCAAATGTCATCAGCCTGGCAGACAGACAGTCATCTCTAGAAGGCAGTTGTCAACACTCCTGGCAACGATTGATGGTAGGGTGCTAATGGTGGATGATGTTGAAAGACGAGACAGATCCCATGAGAATATTGAATCTCATTTGTACCACTGGCAAAGTAGGCCCAGGAAGTATCCTTCTGCCTTCTAAAGGGACTGTGCCAATATCTACAGCACATGGCACTCATTTCCAGTTTACGGTTTCTAAGTCTGCTAAGAAAATTCTAGTAATTAAAGCTAAAATTATTGCATGCCTCTCTTAAGAATTTAAATTTCTTTAGAGAATAATAACCAGGGTTTCATGGCATTGGAATTTCTCTCTCTCTATTTTTTTGCCACTATTTGTTTTGCACAACTTTGACCCTTGTCATTAATTTGAGTTTATTCAACTGTGTTCTGTATTGCACACAAAACACTCCTATTTTGTATATGGTAGTGTTGAATGTGTGAAACTTAGAAAAGAAACATCCATACATGCCAAGGCTTAGGACTCTGCTCTTTTTCAGGTAAGACTTTGCTTCTAAGCCTTATCAAAGTCAAGGCAAAAACTCAAAAGATACAGTGGTTGCCAAATTAG
>NW_011888927.1:4537609-4550687 GCF_000151845.1 Pteropus vampyrus
GCTTAGGACTCTGCTCTTTTTCAGGTAAGACTTTGCTTCTAAGCCTTATCAAAGTCAAGGCAAAAACTCAAAAGATACAGTGGTTGCCAAATTAGTGATCAAAAGAGTATAACTGTTGATACTTATGAGCAAGAATATTGTAATTAGAATATTCCTCCTTTCTTAAAATCATGTAATAAGATAGTATTTAGATATATCTTTTTTCAAGTATTTATTCTTAGGGTAAGTGTTTATACTTAAGGAAAAAATGAAACAGCAAGATCGGATTAAAATCCCAACAAAAGGGAATGTCAAAGTGCTCTCTGGGTATGTTTTATTTGGGGAGAAACAAAGATATACCCATAATGTTTTTTTGTTTTTTTGTTTTTTGTTTTTTTTTTAATACTAACTTGCTCGAATCACAGTAATTTAGTCCAAGAATTATATCCATGCAAACACACAGCTCCCATTCAAGCAGACATGTATTTGTGAAGTTCAGGTTTAGAATCACATGATGCTTGGACTTACAATTGTGAAAACAATGATGTCACAGTGGCCAGGTGGCTCAGCTGGGGCTAGAGATGTCTATCTAGTAAGACTCTGGGCTTTGGAGACCAGGCACCTTTCTATTCCACAGGGACTGTGAGGGATTTGTATGTAAATCAACATATATCTCTGTGTATAAATGCACAAGTACAGATACAGATGTGTATGCACTTGTGCAAACATAGGCATGTACGTGTGGTTGTGTCTAGGAATATATGTGACTACAGTATAAAAAGAGTTATAACAGTAGCTCAGTGTCTTCCTCCCAATGGATGCTGGGAATTCTATGCATTGACAATGTTCTGCCAAGCAACTTTTAGCAGATCTAGGCCTGGAGGTGTTTGTTGGGCAAGTGTACACAACATTCTTTGCTGGGAATTCTGTGCATTGACAATGCGCTTCAAAATGGTCTCAGAAACTGGAGCTAGAGGTGTTTGGGGAACTTTATACACCACTCCCTGCTGAAAGAGTGTGTTGGCATCCTTGTCTGGCAGCTTTGTCAGGGTGGCCCTCCTTGGGAACATTCCAGTCATAGTTTAGAACCCTTGTCTTTCTTGAGAAGTGTGAGGACTGAATGCAACAGAATATCTGTACACATTTCTTACACTCATGAGGGATGTGAAGCTTTGCTTACCTAGCTGTGTTTCCTTAAAGTGACTAACTAGTGATGCATTAACTACCAGGATGGGTTTGCTCCTCAGAATCTTTACTTCTCAACTGTTGATTGATCACTGTTGATTAACACTAAAATCTTGTCAGTGTCTGCTTTTGCTTGTCATCCTATGGTTATTGGGGTTTGTTAGTTGTTTTTTCTTAAGTTCAAAAAGACAGAGAAGTGCACACAAGCATTTGGCCATGAGCACAATAGATAGAGAATTATGAAACAGATAAACAAGATTCAATATTTTTGTTGAAATCCTGAGTTTGTGTTGGACTCTGTGTTTTATAGGAAATGTAGTCCTTGCCACAGGGCAGATAACCCAGAGACTTAGTTAGCGGGTAGTCAGCAAACATATGGAAGGATCTCATCATTTTAGGCAGAGCAACCAATTGACACTGATCTAGAAGAAAAGTTGCATTCTTTTCAAGACTTTTTTTCTTCAACTTAATTGTTGGCAATTTGAAAAAATATCTTTGAGTTGGCAAGAAGGTAGAGTTGAGAGAGTATTTGGGCCAAAAAGAGATACATCTATTAACCTGCTGGAAACTTATGGCAGAGGGGAAAACTGTGGACAAATTCTCGGCATATTGAAATATTTATCTGCAATTTAATATTTTTTATATAGTGTTTCTTCGGGAAATCTTACTACATCCTATTGACCAGTCCTATTGATACTGGTCCCCCCAATTAACCATTGAAACCTATAAGAAAGGCAATTGGCTGGTAAAAAAAAAAGAGGAAAGAAAATTTATAGGAAAATGAGGATTGCACAGGGGAGGACGAGGCTAATAATTTTACCTTAGGCCTATGTTCACCAGTTCCTAAGAATTAAGTGGGAATTTATTAAACATCTAGATTCAACAGTATCCTTTTTGGGCAATATGTTTAATAGTATCATAAAAATATAAAACTTCCCAATTTTCTCAAAAAAAAAAAATCTAGATTCACAGACCTACACCCTAGATATACTAAATCAGAACCTCCAGGAAAAGGATCTGAGAAGACTGTTTTAACAAGCATCTCAGGTGATTCTTATAGTCAGACAATTTTGGGAAACTGCTGCTATCTAATTGCCTACTAAGACTAAAATATTTCCAAAAATTATGAGGAAGAGGTGGGGTGGGGAGGGAGGAAGAGAGAGAGAGAAGGAGAAAGAGAGGGCAAGAGAAAAGGAGGAAGAAAGAAAGAGGGAAATTGCTAAGGTATTTTAAGTTTGAAAAAAAATCATCAAATACTCCACATTGGCATTGTTAAACATTTTTTTTTTTTTAAATGAAACTATGTTATTTGTGTAGAGTTATATGGTTACAGAGGGTTTTCCTATAAATGATCTCATTTGTTCCTAATAACAGCCCTATGAGGGGCTGGACAGCAAAGATCATGCTCACCCCCAGACTACACATGGGGAATGGGCTTAACATGTAGCTGGCAAGTGGTGGAGCTGACTTTGAATAGGACCCTTCACCCCATGGGGCCAGCTCAACACTAACCACTTCTCCTCTTTTACCCCACATACTGGTCACCAGGTTGATGGCAGCATTTCTAACATATCAGGGTCTTTGCATATTCACACCTTTGCATACTTTGATTTCTCTGCCTGGAATGCCCTTCCTTGTCTGCAAATTCATATTCATTTAGGTGCCTTCCGGGAAGCTTTTTTGGATACACTCTTCTCCTCATCCTACCTACCACCCAAGTAGAGCTAGTTTCTCCTACAGCTGCTTTTCCATCACACTTTATAAATCCTTCTACTATGTGTTCGGTCTTGTTTAATGTCGGTGAGTTCAACAATAAGCGCTCAGTAATGCCCCTCCTTCTTGCTCCTCACCCCACTGTTATACCACTTACTTTAAATAGTCAGCGGGTCATAATCGCATTTAAAACTCAGTGCTTGTTGGCTAAAGCTATGGGAAGCGTTAGGGAATGATTTCAAGGGTTTTCCAAACAAAACCCTTGATCAGGAGGCCAGAAACATGGCCATTTGCATCCTCTAGGATGGAATTGTTTGAGAGCAGCAGGGAACATTGTCTAATGAGAGGTGGGGGAATGACAGGGTAGTGTATGCATACGACCACAGTTTTGGTAGTTTCCTTGATGGGGAATTTAAAGGCCTGTCAAGGACAGTTTTCAATGATGGGTGATTTTCATATTATATTCATAGCCCCAGGTTAGATGTGGCTATCTGTCATGGCTCCCAAATCATATAACAATTATTTCTTTATGCAGATATCTCCCCTACTAGACTTCTAGTGAGGGTGGGCCTGAGCCCTATTCATCTTTGTCTACCAATTGATAATTTGGGGGGAACAAATCTTGTAGCCATCTGTCCCAAAATGCAATCAAATGTATTTAATTATAGTTTTAATTCAGATTTTTCTCCTGTGTTTACAGCCACCACTGGTCCAGGCAATCTTCAGCGGTGATCCAGAGGAGATACGGATGCTCATCCACAAAACCGAAGATGTGAACGCTCTGGTAGGTGATGCTATGGTTTTGCCTGTTCAGACCCTCTCAACCTTCTCTGTACCGAGGACCTCTGTGGCATCTGGTGAAAGCTCAGGACTGCTTCTCAGAAATCTGTTTTTAAATCCCCAAAATAAAATATATAGGATTAGAAAGGAAATCATTGATATTGAAATACAGTTACCAAAACACTAAAAATCAAATTTGTGATATAACAATATATGTGCTTCTTTATCAACATAGTTACATAGTAAGATACAGCAGAAGATCTAACAATTACCATAATTTAAAAATAGTGATGGGAATGATCAATATTCTGCCTTGTTTGAAAGCACTCTAATGCGGTATGTGCATGCCTGTGATTTCTGCTGGTGACCAAGTCACAGTTACTGCTGATACCCCTAAGATTTGCTGTCTACGTTCATAATGCAAGAAAATGTAAAATTTCCATGAGAAGTTAGTGAAAGTAAAGATGTAATATTTTTACGTTTAGAACCCATGCCCTATAGCAGGAGTTTGCAAACTATGGTCTGTCACCTGTTTTTGTACAGGCTGCCAACTAAGAATGATTTTTATTTTTTAAATGGATGAAAAATGAAGAGTAATATTTTGTGACACATGAAAATTATATGAAACTCAAATTTCAATGTCTATAAATAAAGTTTTTTTGGAACACAGCCATGTCTGTTTTTGCTTTGCAATTAAAAATTTGAGTAAATGTGACAGAGACTATATGTGGCCTGAAAAGCCAAAAATATTTACTGTCTGGCCCTTTAGAGGAAAAATTTGCTGACTTCTGCCCTGGAGTGCCGACAAACCTGGGATCATAGATGAACAAGGCATCCTGTGTACACCCTGGGGTCATATGTAATGTATGTGTGCACTTGTGGACATTTATATTTTTTCCATAAAAGGGTCAAGACGTTTCAACAAGTAATTAAAAGTGTCTACGATCCCCAAAAGATTAAGAACCATTATATTGGGAAGATCTCAGAACAAATCTTCAATGAAGAAAGAGTTAGTCAATAATTTACCCTTTTAATAGTTTCCTAGACCTAGGTCGAACAAGCAATTATATACAATACATGCTACTAATTCTCTTAATATGACTCAATTACCTAAATGCTCCAGTCCAACAGGGAGAAACGTTTTCTTTGAAATATCAGTGTTAAGTAGAAACAACAGAAAGAGTCAAACACATTTGCAGTGTAAAAAGAGCTTTGCCATGGGGAAATTATGTCTGAGGTTCTGTCTCTATCTGGTTGGCCGAATGCGTTATTAGGTACAGCATTGTTCTGTGGCAGTGCAAGTTGGTGTGGCTTTTTGAAAAAGCTTTTGGCAACCTCTCCTCTGAAAACAGGCCAGTGTTTTGTGGCATTTTTGCAAGGTAAGCGCAGATGAGGCCAGGGCTAGGCTACTTGAGAAGGAAGTTGGGCTTTTGTCCAAGGTCTGTGGGACGTGACTTGTATGTCTGAGAAGAGAAAAAGCAAGTAAGCTGTCTAGTGTTTTGACGTCACCAGAATTTGCCCAGCCTATTTTGTGGCTATGGCCCAAGCCCAGGGAAGCCAAAGGCAAAGTTACTGTCTTTTCCTGATGATCACAAGCAAACAGAACTTTTGTTCATTCATACATACCAAGAAAGATTTTACTGGCCTCTAAGTGGCCTTTATTTCTCCTTAGGGAAGTGACAGTTGCTGGCTGATAAAGGTTAGGAGAGCTTAATTTTAGTTGTAATTTAACTCTGTTACTGAATTAGTTAGATAGGTTAACTACTGTAACACATAGATTCCTAAATGTATGACGGCTCAAATATAAGAGTAGTTCTCTTATAAACAGATTTGAGGGTGGCTCTTTTCTACATAGGATCCTAGGTATCAACATGTGGCTTCCAAGGTCACCTGAGGGGTTTGTCTCCAGTCCATCCAGCCATAAGGGAAGAAAGAGCATGAAAGCAAAGCATGGGAGAATTTTTATGGGTCACCTTGGAACTGGCATAGTCACTTTCTCTCACATCCCATTGATCAGAACTCATTCACATCTAACTAGAAGGGAGACTGAGAAATCAATGTAGCTGTGTCCCAAAAGAGTTGGAGAACATGAACTTTGGTTAATAGTTAGCAATCTTGGCCATACCAATTTGGGGTCTTACAGAATTCTAGTGACTTCAAGTGATACCACTTACTTTTTTCTGTGTAGTGTCTTATATTCAGGGGTTATTTATTGAGTTCAGAACCTGTGCTAGATACTGGGGATATGGCAGTGGGAAGACAGCTCTTTCCCTCATGGAGATTGCAACATGGCAGAGAAGTCAATGAATGAGAAGTCATACTGCGATGCATTTTTGAAAGAGAAAAATCCAGGATGCTATATATGGCCCTAGATTAATCACAAGGGACTGATGAAGCGATGTGTAAACTGAGACCTAAGGGGTACTACTGTGACATTTGCTTTGTATTTGTGGGGTGCTGGATGTGTGACAGCAGAGAAGGGAGAGGAATAAATGAATGAATGAGTGATTGAATGAATGAATGAACAGAAGGAAGGCCTGAGTTCCTTAGGTTGATCATATGGCTTTTGGGGTCCACAGTCCCTTTCCTCCACTTATACCTCTTTCGACTCCCTCTTCATATTCCCACTTCCCACTCCTCAGGTGGGTATAAAGATCATGTGATCCCCACTCTGTCATCAGATATGTTAGAGACATTGAACTGTCCTCCTAACATCATGCTTTTCTTTTGCCAACTCTCCTCAGGGATCAGTCATGTTGACTCTTTTGCTTGGGGTGGATTAGGTAGTTAGGGGAAGTGAGAGATAACAAAGGGCACAGGGAGATGGAAGACAAATAAGGATTGGAAATCTCAGCCTGGAGATTCGTTTCAAGAGGGAAGAGAAGCTGCTAATCAGTACATTTAAACATCAATAAAGGGCAATAAATAATATGAGTCCCTTCTGTTAGTGGGAAGGCAATATTTCTTTTCTTCCATTCTTAGCCCTTGCTTTTCTCTCTTTACCCCTCTTTATTTACCCAATTTATTTGAGGGTGGGTTCTGATTTTTTGGCCTTTCTTTTTCTTCCCCACCTCTCTGTGTGTTTTGATGGGTGCATGTTATTTGGTATAAATACCCTTTGGTTAGCTGATCCTGATACAGAAAGCAATCTCATTCAGCTTTGCCTCTTTGTATTTTTCCAAACTTTATTTCCCGCTAATAGTATTCATGAACCCTATGCTTCAACCAAATCAAATTATTTAACACATTGGTATTTATTCTTTTCTCACTTCTCCACTGTTCCAATCCCATCTGCCCTTCCAGACCTATTGCTTCCTCCACTAAGTTATCCTAATTCTTACTTCCTTTCTGCTGCCTTCTCTGCTACCTCTCCAACTCAGCCAAAGACATCTACCTCTTCTTTCAACTCCCATATCTCTTTAATCACTTTAGTTGAGTTACTTATATCTGTGTTTTACTTTTGAAAGAATATTTGCTAGATGATGTGGTCATTATGTCATTTATTCTCATTTGCTCAATTGCCCAGTCCAGTCCTTGAAGCACATGTTGAGAGAATGACTACACTCCACTTTAGTACTTATATTGAGTCAATTTGTGATGGCCTGGTTTTCATTTCTGCCAGTGAGGACAAATTGTCGCATAGTGTCTGGCTTAGTTAGCGTCGCTCAGGTCTCAGTTGTAAGGTTGAAAATTGGTAGATGGATTTGAGGAAGGATCAGGAAGGGTACTCTTAAGTCTTTTTGTGGTTTCTCTGACTAGTGGCATGCCAGGGCCTGGAAATGTGGGAAGGCAGTTGTACACTTTGAGAAATTCACTTAAATTGACCCAGATGTGGCTGGTAACTAGAAAGATTTTAGAAGGCTTCATCAGACTAACCAAATTGTACTTGAGGTGGAGGATCTGTATTCAAAATGAATGCAGAGATTCTGAAAACCAAAATTTGAACTCAATAAAGGCATTTTAGGGATTATGCTATGACAATATGACATCAACAGGCAGTGTTACTGTACCACACTGGAATAAGGACAGAGACAAATTGGTGCCTGTCAATGTGAGTGGTGAAGACAGGGGGGAACCATGCCATGTGAACAGTGGTTGAAGAAACTAGTGATATTTTAGACTTGAGATGGATAGGAGAACTGTCTCCAATAGTTCAAACACTGTCAAGTTAAAATGGAACTAAACTTATTATGACATGTGGTTGTGAGCTACAGAAAATAAGATTTCAGCTCAAAATATAAAAAATAACTTAATAGACAGAGCTGTCTAAAGAAGTAATGAGCTGACTTGACAAGTAATATGCTCTATGATATACTACTAGACTGGAGGTTCTAAAGGTGACTAATGGTAGCACATATGGCTTCACTCTCCTATCTTGTGTCCTTGGCCAACATTGCTAATGGATCATGATTTTTTTTTTCTTTGAGTCTAAAGACCAAAATTTCTTCTCAGGACAACACTATTAAATTGGAGTTGGCTTATAAATTGAAACCTTTTCCCCATGCCTGGATGAGGTGATGTTTAAAGTCTGTAACAACTGTGAAAGATTCCAATTCCAAGATTTGTAAGTCCCATATGATAGGAAACCCATGATGTTTATTTCTTTTTTAAAATATCACTAACAGATAGGAATGCACGCACGCACATGCGCACACACACACACGCGCGTGCACGCGCGCACGCACACACACACACACACACACACACCCATGCCCATTATCCTACCAAATAAAATGAACAATAATTTCTAAATATCATGTAATACCCAGTGTATATTAGATTTTATTTTGTTTCAGTAATCTCAAAAATGTCTTTTTACACTTGGGTTATCCTCAAGTTGATTATTCTAGTCCATCTATTTTATACAACAAAATGATTTTTTCAAGCTGTTAATGTTTTATAGAATAATAGGATTTGGCCCAAGTATATTGGTGCATTTTGCTTATTCTCTCTGATTCCAGGATGAGAAGAGAAGATAGGTGAATATACTAGACTAAATCTTGAGGTGAAAGCTAAGCTTATGTTGGCAAAGAACTTACAGTGAAGAAAGGAGACAAAACCATTAAAGCTGTAGCTCTGGACTGTGGGTATTAATTTTGGTGATGGTGGCCTGTGATTATCCAAATGTGAAAAAAGAAACTGTATCAACATTGTATGATAAGGGGATTTTTTTTTTTTTCAAAAAACAAGATAGATTATCCATAGGAAACTGATAATTTGTTCTTGTGTACCTGTGTGTTTGTATAGGGGTGTTACATATGTTACATATATGATCACCACAATAAGTGTAGTTAACATTTATCCCCATGCATAGTTACAACATTTTTTCTTGTGATGAGAACTTTTAAGATCTACTCTCTTAGCAACTTTCAAATATGCAGCACAGTATTTAACTATAGTCACTTACTGTACATTATATCCTCATGACTTATTTTATAACTAGAAATTTGCACGATTTAAAAAAAATAGAATATAGTTTTTGAATCCACCCAGAGTGCAATAAGACTCTACCTAAAGAACTTTGAGTGATAAATTTAATATGTTCTATAAATTTTTCTCAGCTTCATTCTGTTATGTCAAATTCCTTAGAACATTAGAAATACAAACTATATACCACAGCCTTTTAAGCTTCTAGATTTTTGTGTATTTTCTCTCACCTGCATGTAGCTTACTGATGTTTTTATTTTTTAATAAAGAATTCGATAGGGGAATAAAGACCTGAGATGTTTTGTTAGCTTAGGGACCTGGACACCCTATAAATTAGAGTCAGTGGGTGTGATGACCCACTAAGCTCTTACCAAGTGTTGCTGCACAGGAATGTAGGCACCATGTGGCCCAGACTTTTTAAGTTTTAAAGAGAAAATATAGGAAATCTATAAATTGTTAAATGTTGGTTCCAAAAAGAATGGTCCAACATTATTCAGGCCAAAGAAAGCACATCTGTGGGCCAGATCTGGCATGTAGGCCACTGTTTTGCTAACCGTGGATGAGATCAGCAAATATTCAGTGGTTAAGATTTTTCTGGCCACCTGCATCTGGAAATCTAAAGTGTGATCCTGAAGCAAAGGGCCCATGCTCTTGCGGCCCTTTCTCCAAGCATTATCAGCACTTCTGGCTCACTGGCCCTGGGGCAGATTGGCGTTCCCTTTGCTGCTCAGGGATTGGTGCTTTTTATCCTGAGAGTGGGTACCCGTCTCTTAGCATGTGCCTGGCAATACTGTCCCATGCCCTGCGTCTTGTTGGACCACTGCCCAGAATGTGAGCCTGTGATGTGGAAGCCATGACTTGTGTCCTATAGAGAATGATTCATGAATGTCAGACGGCATTGAGCAGGCTGCAGCTATGTGGCTTCACGGCCATTTAAAACGTGTGAAGGCAGGTCTGGTTAACATCATTCTTAATTATCCTCCGGGGATGCTAGCAGCTTGAGGCCCCATTTCTCCGGCACTGTCTTTCGAGTTTGGAGAAATCCTACAATGGTCTACAATTTGTACCCACCAGATAGTAGTGGTGATTGTTTTAGAGCTATGGAAATATTCCAAGTATAAAGCCATTAGTATTATTTTGTAATTGCTAGACATTTTTACAGCACAAAGAAAAAAAATCTCTCAATTAAAGTTGTACTTTGTAAAGAGCTTGAGAATGTAAATATCACTAGGATGAAGGATATGGTTCCTTTTTATATTAGATGCTAAATTTGGGGGGAAGGATGTAAGTGTGAATAAATGAGCTACATTATTCTCAGATGGAAAGAAGACTCAATTGTTTGAAATTAACATAGAAATTCAGTGCATTTGAATTGGGTGGTAGGACTTAGGTTGGGGAAACTTGACAAGATTATTCTAAACTAAATCTGGAGGAATTAACATGTGAGACTAGCTAGGAAACTCATGAAAATCAATGAGGAGAGAGTTTCCCAAAATATATTAAAACAGGCGGCATTGGTTGTATAGTGGTGAGTATAGCTGCCTTCCAAAATATATTAAAACAAATTACAAAGCTATAGCAATTAAAGCAGTGTGTTATTGGCACAGGAGTAGACGATCAAATTAGTGGAACAGATAAGAGAGTCGAGAATTAGGCTCAAGTCTAATTTGGTATAAAATTTGGTATAAAAATTTTGGTATTAAAAAAAAGCATTTGAAACCACTGGGATAAGATGGATTGTTTAATAAATGGTGTTGAGATAACTTCTGGTAAAATTAGAAAGCTGAACTCTTACTAAATTTCTTATATCAAGATAAATTCTAGAATTAGAAAATAAAAAGGTAAAAGTAGGGGAATACAACAATATTTTTGCCATTTTGGTTTGAGGAGGACTTTCTAAGCATAATAGTAAAGATAAAAATCTAATGGAAAAGATGGATACCTTGATTATATACAAACTATAAACTTTTGTATGTTAAATGACCATAACCAAGTTTCAAAGATAAGCTAAAGGTATGTGCAATATAGGTGAAACAGGGAACTGTGTTTTCTTCTAGGAATTTTATGGTTTTAGGTTTTAACATTCAAATCTTTAATCCATTTTGAGTTAATTTTTGTGTATTTTGATGTAAAATAATGTCCAGTTTCATTCTTTTGCATGGACTGTCTAGTTTTCCCAGAGCCATTTGTCAGACAGACTATCTATTCCCTGTTGTATATTCTTGACTCTTGTCATAAATTAATCGAGTGTATATGTGTGGGCTTATTTCCAAGCTTTCTATCTTATCCCATTGATCTATGTGTCTGTTTTCATGGCAATACCATACTTCTTTTATTACTATAACTATGTAATATAATTTGAAATCAGGGAGTGTGATGCTTTCAGCTTTGTTCTTTCTCTAGATTGCTTTGGCTATTCAAGGTCAAAAAATAATTTTTTGTTGTTAGTCTCCACTAGGATAAAAATCAAGTAAAAGCTCCCAGAAAAGTTTTCCATGTTTTGGTTTTTTTTGATTTTCTAATTTATTTTGAGATCAGAATACACTTGTAATCAGAAAAATTTTAAAGAGCTTTGTGGAAAAGAGATGACTCA
This sequence comes from Pteropus vampyrus, assembly GCF_000151845.1. Classification (NCBI taxonomy): domain Eukaryota; kingdom Metazoa; phylum Chordata; class Mammalia; order Chiroptera; family Pteropodidae; genus Pteropus; species Pteropus vampyrus. Next base: position 4,549,287 of record NW_011888927.1, read on the forward strand.
TTTTAAAAATGAAATGGGCAGAGACAACCAAATACCCAGACTATTTTTAAAAGACAAACTAAAAGGATATAAGTTATATTTTAGATCAATTAGCTGTGTTGGCCCTGATTTTTTACCAAGGTGATATTACTTTTGGTTTCAAATGTTAAATAACTATATAATTATGACAACGGAGGACTTCCCAGTTATAGTTTTATAGATGTATGATTATTATAACTGACTTAAAAAGAAAAGAAATACAAAGAGCTTAAATGTGTATGTTATTCAATTAGGGTAGAAGCCTGGGGAGTGAGTGGGCTTTTCCCCTAGGAGGTTGCATAGCTGGTTATAGTCATGTCACTTGCCAACTTTCTGCTTAAAATGATGTTCCTGGCAATTACTCTAAGACAGTTATGGGTTTCTTGCCGTGTACTTTCTAAAGTCATCCAGAGTGTAACACAGGCCACCGTCTCTTTCTCCTTTAGTTCCTTTTTCTAAACTCCTTTCTGGCTTTCTCTCCCCCCACCTGCACATACTCAGTTTCTGATATAACTCCTTCACAACTAAACTTCGTATGTCCCTGCTTGATATATTTTGTTTGTTTGCACATAATCCATCAGCCACACCAAAATGCATCTGTAGTATAGGGAAAAGAGCACTGGGCTCAGCTCAGAGGCAGAAGCCTTGGGTTCTGTGCATCTTTGAGCAAGCCAATTAATCTATTCTGGCCTCATTTCACTGTCTATAAAATGGGCACAGTAACAAGCTTTTTATAAGGTTATGGTTAGGGAGATGAAATGATATATGTATATGTGTTAGAATTAGATTTGGCTGCATTAGACAGAAAATCAGTAACAGTACAATCTTGGCTTTTAGTAGAATAAGAAGTTTATTTTACTAAAATTCAGTAGTTTTGAGTAAAATAGAAGTTTGTTTATATTCCATGTACGACAAATCCTGAGATGGGCTGTCTAGGGCTAGCACGATACTACACCGAGGTAGGATCCAGGCCCTGTCTCCCTTTGTGCTGCCATCCTTGGCAGGTGGCTTCTCATTGCCCAAAATGACCACTTGAGTTCCAGCCATCACATCCAAATTCCAGTTAGCAGGAAGGAGGAAAATGGAAGAAGGGTAATCCCCTTCTCTTTAAGGACACTTCCACTAAGAACAGAATGTTTATATATTGTTTAGAACCACATCAAATGGCCTAGTACTCAGCTAAAAATAAGTATTTATGATGAAGGAAAGAGAGGTGTTGGAGCAAACCAGCAGTCTCTGGCAAAGTATGTGAAAGACTTTAGTGACCTAGCAAATTCTCTGAGCACAAAAAAAATGTATGTCATATTACTGTGAGGCAAAAAAATGTATGTCATATTACTGTGAATGGATGAATATATACATTCATCCATTCACCAAATGTTT
>NW_011888927.1:4550737-4555682 GCF_000151845.1 Pteropus vampyrus
GATCAGAATACACTTGTAATCAGAAAAATTTTAAAGAGCTTTGTGGAAAAGAGATGACTCATTTTAAAAATGAAATGGGCAGAGACAACCAAATACCCAGACTATTTTTAAAAGACAAACTAAAAGGATATAAGTTATATTTTAGATCAATTAGCTGTGTTGGCCCTGATTTTTTACCAAGGTGATATTACTTTTGGTTTCAAATGTTAAATAACTATATAATTATGACAACGGAGGACTTCCCAGTTATAGTTTTATAGATGTATGATTATTATAACTGACTTAAAAAGAAAAGAAATACAAAGAGCTTAAATGTGTATGTTATTCAATTAGGGTAGAAGCCTGGGGAGTGAGTGGGCTTTTCCCCTAGGAGGTTGCATAGCTGGTTATAGTCATGTCACTTGCCAACTTTCTGCTTAAAATGATGTTCCTGGCAATTACTCTAAGACAGTTATGGGTTTCTTGCCGTGTACTTTCTAAAGTCATCCAGAGTGTAACACAGGCCACCGTCTCTTTCTCCTTTAGTTCCTTTTTCTAAACTCCTTTCTGGCTTTCTCTCCCCCCACCTGCACATACTCAGTTTCTGATATAACTCCTTCACAACTAAACTTCGTATGTCCCTGCTTGATATATTTTGTTTGTTTGCACATAATCCATCAGCCACACCAAAATGCATCTGTAGTATAGGGAAAAGAGCACTGGGCTCAGCTCAGAGGCAGAAGCCTTGGGTTCTGTGCATCTTTGAGCAAGCCAATTAATCTATTCTGGCCTCATTTCACTGTCTATAAAATGGGCACAGTAACAAGCTTTTTATAAGGTTATGGTTAGGGAGATGAAATGATATATGTATATGTGTTAGAATTAGATTTGGCTGCATTAGACAGAAAATCAGTAACAGTACAATCTTGGCTTTTAGTAGAATAAGAAGTTTATTTTACTAAAATTCAGTAGTTTTGAGTAAAATAGAAGTTTGTTTATATTCCATGTACGACAAATCCTGAGATGGGCTGTCTAGGGCTAGCACGATACTACACCGAGGTAGGATCCAGGCCCTGTCTCCCTTTGTGCTGCCATCCTTGGCAGGTGGCTTCTCATTGCCCAAAATGACCACTTGAGTTCCAGCCATCACATCCAAATTCCAGTTAGCAGGAAGGAGGAAAATGGAAGAAGGGTAATCCCCTTCTCTTTAAGGACACTTCCACTAAGAACAGAATGTTTATATATTGTTTAGAACCACATCAAATGGCCTAGTACTCAGCTAAAAATAAGTATTTATGATGAAGGAAAGAGAGGTGTTGGAGCAAACCAGCAGTCTCTGGCAAAGTATGTGAAAGACTTTAGTGACCTAGCAAATTCTCTGAGCACAAAAAAAATGTATGTCATATTACTGTGAGGCAAAAAAATGTATGTCATATTACTGTGAATGGATGAATATATACATTCATCCATTCACCAAATGTTTATTAAATTCTTGCTAGAGGTGTAACACTGTAGCCGATGCCTCTTATACTTCCTCATATATTTTCTTAGTCAATTTATGTTATCCTCCCAAAAAGTCTGAGGGATTCATGTAGCTGTGAATCCCCCCACTTTGCCGAGCATGTGGGAACAGAACATCGCTAAGATATACTATGCCTTTCTTTGGGAGGAGAGAGGGAAAAGAGTGACACTGGAGTATGTAATAAATGGCAGCTCTTTAGCTCACCAGTATAGACACCGTGTGTTTTTCCCTCCAGTGCACAGAGGTCCTGTCTGTGTTATCAGTGCTTGATTTATATCTTGTGTCCTCACTTGCTTGGTTTATATGCCTTTCCCCATATTTAAAACACATGTGCTGGGTTGGCTCTTCATCCTTTGCCCTCTCCCTTTCAAAGAGGGAACACTCAGTGTTTGAACAGACACGTATGTTATTGGGGAAGCAAAGACAGACAGACCGTCAGACAGACAGACAAGCAAGCATGCATAACTTAACAGGCAGCATCCTTCATTACTGGATGTTTTTCAAGGGGCCCCAATATGCAAGACCCCTAAGGAAACAGAATCTGCAGTCACAGGCTCAAGACATTCCATTTTGAAGAAATCTAAAGATATCTGACATCCTTCCTTCAAATCTTTCAGGAATTGATAGTAGTGGGCTTTCTTTTAAAAATCTTCTTGCTTCAGTATGAAAATTCTCGAACATTCAGAAAACAACTGTGAGCCCGCCACTGATTGGAACAAATGTGAACACTGTCATATTTACTTAAAAAATAAAAATAAAATTTTGTAGATGTAGAGCTTTCCCCCTACATAAATACATAGTCCTTGTGTCATTTGTGTCTTTGCATAAATATCACCTTATCTGGGACACACTCCCTGATCTTCCTATATAAAATAGTCCCCCTCCATCAGCCTCTAACCTATTCTTGCTAGCATTTTTCACTGCCTGACATATACAGTGTATTTACTTGTTTGTGTTCTCTCTGTCTCCCTTCACTAGCATGTCAGCTCTGCGAGAGCTGGCCTATGGCTTTGTTCTCATTGACTCACCCTCATCTCCATGGGGGCTGAACAACTAGGAACCAATGAACAGAGCTGAAGAGACTCTTTTAGGTTTCCTGACCCATCACCTCCCTTCCTGACTCTCTCTCCCAAGAAGAACCGCTGTCTTTAAGTTTTATATATGATCCCCATCCTTGTCTTTAAATACTCTGATTTTTACTTACACCTTTAAATCTGTGCATGTGCATTGTGTACATATATTCCAAAACAATAGATGGTGTTGTATATCTTTAAAAACATTGCATATGCAATCTGTTTATATCCTCTGTAACTTGCTTTTTCTCACTCAACGTTATGTGTTCAAGATTTATCTATGTGGATACATGAACATTTATTTCACATGTTTTATATTCCTACAACATTACTGCTAGGATTTTATCACAGTGGGTACATTCTTGGCCAGAGCCTTTTAATAATGGCTATATCATCCTTCTTTTGTCAGGGACTGAGTCGGACCTATGGTAACAATTGTACCAATCCTAGAAATGGGTTATAAAAGTGGTATCTTAGGTACTTTTTATGTTATATATATTTTACTAGAATTTAAACATTTAAAAACTTATCAAACTGTATACTTGGAAAAAAGTAAGTTAGAAGGGGAACCAAGTAAGGATGTTCAATAAGGACTATACTCTTTGTAAAAGTAAAATCATGATAAACGGTATTTTTAGAGAGAGAATTTTACTCAGCACTCCTGAAAACACTTATTTATAAAATTCTCTTTTTATAGCAATTGTGATTTTATTCTTGATAGTTTAGAAAACAGAATTCTCTCAAAGAAGACATAACAGATGGCCAATGGGTCCATGAGAAGGTGCTCAACATCACTAATCCTCAGGGAAATGCAAGTCAAAACCACAGTGAAGGAAACACAGGTTCTAAACTCATGGACTTTGGTCTTAGAGAGGAATTTATTCATTTAGCCTCAAAGGCAAGGGAAGTAAAAGCAAAAATACACAAATGGGAGTATATTAAATTAATAAGCTTCTGCGCAACAAAGGAAACCATCAACAAAACAAAAAGGCAACCAACCAAATGGGAGAATATATTTGCAAACAACACCCCTGATAAGGAGCTGATATCCAAAATATATAAAGAACTCACATAACTCAACAACAAAAAAATTAACAATCCATTTAACAAATGGGCAGAGGACCTGAACAGACACTTCTCTCAAAAAGACATACAGACGGCCAAAAGATATCTGAAAAGATCCTCAACTTCACTAGCTATTAGGGAAATGCAAATCATAACCTCAATAAGATACCACCTCACATCTGTTGTTAGAATGACAATCATCAACAAGACAAGTAATAAGTGTTGGAGAGATTGTGGGGGGAAAAATAGAACCTTCATAGACTGCTGGTGGGGATATAAATTAGAACATAGCCTCTATGGAAAACAGTATGGAAGTTCCTCAAAAAATGAAGAATAGAATTACCATTTGACCCAGCAATCCCTCTACTGGGTATTTACCCAAAAATTTGAAAACATTTATCTGTAAAGATATATGCACCCTTATGTTCATTACAGCATTATTCACAATAGCCAAGACGTGGAAAAAACTGAAGTGTCCTTCAATAGATGATTGGATAAAGAAGATGTGGTACATATATACAGTGGAATATTAGCCATAAGAAAAGATGAAATACTGCTATTTGTGACAACACGGGTGGATCTTGAAATTATCATGCTAAGCGAAATAAATCAGACAGAAAAAGTTGAGAACCATATGATTTCGCTCATATAAAACCGAATATAAAACTGAAAGCAACAAATGAACAAGACAAACAAACAAAAACTCATAGACACGGACAATAGTTTAGGTTACCAGAGGGATAGGGGGTATGGGGGTATAGAAAAGGGTAGAGGGGGTCAAATACATGGTGATGGAAGGAGATTTGACTTTGGGTGGTGAACGCATAATATAATATACAGATGATATATTATAGAATTGTATACTCGAAACCTATATAATTTTATTAACCAATGTCACTCCAATAAATTTAGTAAAAAAAATTAAAAAAAATGAAGATGGTAAATAAGAGATATCTCTTTTTTTCCTTCATTAGTGCATCAAAATTACAAAATAAAAAGTCATGAGAAAAAAAACTACAATGGGATATCACTTCGCAACTGTTATCATAGCTATTATCAGAAAGACAGGAGATAATAAGCATAGGTGAATATGTGGAGAAAAGGGAACATGTGTGTTCTGTTTGTAGTGATCTAAATTGGTTCAGCCACTATGGAAAACAGTGTGGACGTTTCTCAAAAAATTAAAAATAGAACTAACATATGATCCAGCAATTCCACTTCTGGGTATTTATCGAAAGAAACCCAAAACACTTACTCAAAAAGACATATGCACCCCCATGTTTATAGTAACATTATTCACAGTAGT
>NW_011888927.1:4555732-4560581 GCF_000151845.1 Pteropus vampyrus
ATACACAAATGGGAGTATATTAAATTAATAAGCTTCTGCGCAACAAAGGAAACCATCAACAAAACAAAAAGGCAACCAACCAAATGGGAGAATATATTTGCAAACAACACCCCTGATAAGGAGCTGATATCCAAAATATATAAAGAACTCACATAACTCAACAACAAAAAAATTAACAATCCATTTAACAAATGGGCAGAGGACCTGAACAGACACTTCTCTCAAAAAGACATACAGACGGCCAAAAGATATCTGAAAAGATCCTCAACTTCACTAGCTATTAGGGAAATGCAAATCATAACCTCAATAAGATACCACCTCACATCTGTTGTTAGAATGACAATCATCAACAAGACAAGTAATAAGTGTTGGAGAGATTGTGGGGGGAAAAATAGAACCTTCATAGACTGCTGGTGGGGATATAAATTAGAACATAGCCTCTATGGAAAACAGTATGGAAGTTCCTCAAAAAATGAAGAATAGAATTACCATTTGACCCAGCAATCCCTCTACTGGGTATTTACCCAAAAATTTGAAAACATTTATCTGTAAAGATATATGCACCCTTATGTTCATTACAGCATTATTCACAATAGCCAAGACGTGGAAAAAACTGAAGTGTCCTTCAATAGATGATTGGATAAAGAAGATGTGGTACATATATACAGTGGAATATTAGCCATAAGAAAAGATGAAATACTGCTATTTGTGACAACACGGGTGGATCTTGAAATTATCATGCTAAGCGAAATAAATCAGACAGAAAAAGTTGAGAACCATATGATTTCGCTCATATAAAACCGAATATAAAACTGAAAGCAACAAATGAACAAGACAAACAAACAAAAACTCATAGACACGGACAATAGTTTAGGTTACCAGAGGGATAGGGGGTATGGGGGTATAGAAAAGGGTAGAGGGGGTCAAATACATGGTGATGGAAGGAGATTTGACTTTGGGTGGTGAACGCATAATATAATATACAGATGATATATTATAGAATTGTATACTCGAAACCTATATAATTTTATTAACCAATGTCACTCCAATAAATTTAGTAAAAAAAATTAAAAAAAATGAAGATGGTAAATAAGAGATATCTCTTTTTTTCCTTCATTAGTGCATCAAAATTACAAAATAAAAAGTCATGAGAAAAAAAACTACAATGGGATATCACTTCGCAACTGTTATCATAGCTATTATCAGAAAGACAGGAGATAATAAGCATAGGTGAATATGTGGAGAAAAGGGAACATGTGTGTTCTGTTTGTAGTGATCTAAATTGGTTCAGCCACTATGGAAAACAGTGTGGACGTTTCTCAAAAAATTAAAAATAGAACTAACATATGATCCAGCAATTCCACTTCTGGGTATTTATCGAAAGAAACCCAAAACACTTACTCAAAAAGACATATGCACCCCCATGTTTATAGTAACATTATTCACAGTAGTCAAGGTGTGGAAACAAACTAGGTGTCTATGGATGGATTAATGGATATGGAAACACACACACACACACACACACTGAAATATTCTTCAGCCTTAAAAAAGAAGGAAATCCTGTCATTTATGACAACGTGGATGAATCTGGAGAATAGTATGCTAACCGAAATAAACTAGACAAAAAAAAGACAAGTTCCACATTGTTATCACATATATGTAGAATCATTAGGGAAAAAAAAAGGTAAATATGGGAGGTAATAAATATGTTAATTAACTCCACAGGGAATCTTTACAATATGTATGTATATCAAATCATCATATTGTATACGTTGTATCTTATATTTTTACCTGTCAATTATATCTCAAAATTGGGGGATGGAGAGACAATAGAATTCCCTCAGAGATAAATCATATATTTCAATATATAGTTGTCTCATATTATAAAAACTTTAAAGGCTTTTGTCTTAAGGAAAACAAACTAAATAACAAATATGTTGAACTGCCCTAAAGTAATATTCAGAATTCTTGGCTTTCAACACTATTCTAAATGCCAGAGAAGTCTGATTTTGCTACAACATGACAGTTTGACTTCAGACATTGGTACAGAATAATTGCAGTACCTGGGTTTTATTTAGGACACATTTAAATATCTTCTTTCTGAGCTTCCTATTAAAAGAATAGTTGTTAGAGGACAAAATTTTCTTTATAAAGCATTTTGTAGATTTTATAGATATAATTGTAAGTACAATTGAAAAAGTTAAGGAAGATTTTACCACCCATAATTTGAATAATGACTCAATAGTCACTGGCTAAATGTGAAACTGTTGCTCATATAAATCCATTGGGGCTGTACAACAAAAGTCTTGTTTCTAGAGATGTAGTCAGACTTTAGTTAGCTGTTTGGCAATTTCAAAACAGGTCATGTTACTCATTTCCTAAATTTGATTGTTATATATCCTCAAACCCTATTAAACTTGAATATTTAAAGACCATATTTAAAACACATGTGGCAGTTAAATTAATACTGTAACCATTGCTGTTTCACTTCTTCTCTTCAATTGGCAGACATTTATTGAGCTATGTTTCCAGCACTGTGCCAGGGGCTGGGACAATAAGTTGAATAGGACAGGGTTCCTGTCTTCCTGGATCATATGATCAGGTAGTTAAGACAGGTATTTAATCAAATTATCAAAGATAATGGTCAGTGCTACAATATAAATAGAAATGTCTGTCACTACATGCTCCCTTTGTGGCCAGGACTCTTAGAGCAATAGATTAGTACCCTCGGCAACAGTGACAGGAAGTGCATGGGTAGGCGTGGGATTGGAGATGCTGGGAGAGGCTTTAAGCCCACCCACCATCTTTATCAACCTCTTTCTCCAAGCTTCTAACAACTATCACTATTACTGATGGTAATGATAACAATAGTAATTTTTTATTTGGGCAGTTGATGTTTTCTTAATCTCATATAAAGTATGACTAAAAAGATCCTTAGAAACTTTTAATTTTATTGAATTTTTTAAAAAATAGACTTTTATTACTTTTTTAGAGCAGTTTTAGGTTCACAGCAAAATTGAGAGGAACGTACAGAAATTTCCCATGTGCTCCCAGCCCCCACACAGGCATAGCTTCGCCATTATCAACATACCTCTACAGAGAGGTACATTCACTATAGTCCATGAACCTGCAGTGACACATCATTTCCACCCAAAGTCATAGTTTACATTAAGACTTACTCTTGATGTTGTTTATACACTGGGTTTTGACAAATATATAATGACATGTATCCACCATTATAGTATCAAGCAGAATAATTTCACTGCCCTAAAAATCCTCTGTGCTCAGCCTATTCATCCCTCCCTCTCCTGTTTTATTGAATTTTACATATAACCTAAGAACAGTTTGCCTGAAATGCAAAAGCAGTGCTGGCTAGACTGCCACGCCAAAGCCATCTCAAATACTTTTTGGAATTAACTGCTGACTGTGTTAGCTCCTTTGGCCATCCACACCTCTAATTGAGAGCTGCTATGTTTAGCACAAATGCCCTAGGTTTATGTCAGGGTTTGTGGCATTAAATTCTGCAGTTTTAAAATCAATGAATGTGGTGGATGTGCTCAGGACCAACTTGTTGGTCACCGTCCTTCCTCCCCCATCACACTTGACCACCTTCATCTTTACACAGAGATTGGAAGTCCCTGAATAGAACCGCCTCTGTAAGCCTCAGGATTGGGGGTCGTCTGTGCTCCAGATGTCTGGTTACAGTACAAACAGACCTATTTGCTTTTAGAGAAGCAAGTGTTTTCTGTGTTCAACTGAGCTTGTAAAATTTCATTAAGAAGCTAATCATTAGCCCTGATTAAGTAAACACTGGATGTTTGGCATGAATATTTTAACTTCCTGTTTCCAAGCTGGCTCAGCCTTCAAGGTTACTGATTGTTGGCTGAGACCCATAATTTTTCAGTTACCTGTGCAGTTTTCCACTCCATTATCAGAGATTCTCCTCCCCTCCCCCTGTTCAACTGGGAAAGAAAATCAAGGCTCTCCCAGAGCTGCAGACATGAAGCTGGTTCTCTGATGCTCATTAGGGGACATTTTTTTCTCTCACTTTAAATAGTGAATCTCATTGCTGCTTATTCCAGTACAGGAGAAGAGACTAACCTCTGCTTCTCTTTCTAATTCAACAAGAGATTGCCACCATTTTCTATCCTTCCATATTTGCCTTTGTAGACATTTCCAGGTTTAACAAAGATCAAATTTCCTTTTACTGATATTAAAATGACATATATGCAGTTATGCTTAATATTAAGCATTTATTTTCAAATCTAGGAAAGAGCAAAAGAGATAAAGATGCACAAAGCTTCAAGCAGTTGCTGCCAGTGACTCAGACTTTAATATCACGGTAGGCACCATGAATTGGAATGGTGTTAGAAAGATTTTCTCAGGAGAAGAATACATCATGACAATGTTTTCTAAAGTGTGTTTCTCAGAGTCCTGAATAAATCTGACAAATATTTGGAAGGGGATAAAAGGTTTTGTGGCTACATAAAATTAGGAAGCACTTCTATTGCAAATTTCCTTGTGTTTTAGTGAATTATAATGCATATTGCTATGTTAAAGGCTTTAAGATCCTGCCATTTGGAAATCTGTTTAACTTTCTTGAATACAATGTTTTCCAGAGCCATTTGGCTTTGAATGCCTACCTTTAAAAAACAACAACAACAACAACAACAACCTAATTTAACCTAATACCAAGTACTGTCCCTCAGAACCAGGGGTATTAACTTAACTTTGAGACATACTGTTGTAGAATGAGGGTCTCTGGAATAATCTATGGCAGTGGTTATTGAACTTGAGTGTGTATCAGAATCCTGGAGATGTCAAAATAAAAGTTGCTGGGCCGCACCCT
>NW_011888927.1:4561591-4572169 GCF_000151845.1 Pteropus vampyrus
ACTAGCAGCGGAGAGACTGGATTGCTCCCAGGTATATCATGGAGGTAGAGCGTATGGAATTTGTTAATGGATTAAATGTAAGGGGCAAGGAAGAGAGAGGTACATAGAAGAATGCCTCCTGGGCTCCTGACTTGAACAGTAGAGAAGGGGAGGAGCTGGAGGAGGAGAAGGAGGAGTCAGTAAAATTCTAAGGCAGGGGACAGAACTAAAGAGTTACTTTTCAGGGGACAGTGAAGTGACCATAGCCACCATTATTGTGCAAATATAGTTAGTTGGCTGTTTGCTGGTACACAAGAGAAATGGTATTGGGGTTTAATAAATACTCCTATTAGAGAGTTGCCCTGTATATTGTGTACCAATGACTGCCTGCCTAATTGCCCTGACTTAGAAAACAAATAAGGCCATTTAACACTAAACATAATGTTGTCTTTCTCTTATAATTCAGAGAGCACTTTAGAATCTCACAGAGACTGTCCTTATTGCTGTGTAACAAACCACCCCAGAATTTAGTGGCATAAAACAGCTATTTTATTACGCTCATGGATTTTGTAGGAATTCAGACAGGACACAGCAGGATTGTTTTTTCTCTGTTCCATGAAAAACTTGTTCGGGGGGGATTTGACAGATAGGGACTGGAATCGTGTGGAGATATCTTCACCGACGTATCTGATGGTTTGATGCTGGCTGTGGGCCTGAGTGCCTACGTGGGGCCCCTCCACATGGCCTCTCCACTTGGCCTGGGCTTCCTCATAGCAGGGCACCTACAGGTTAGGTGAACTTCTGACATGGTGGCTTGGGGCTCCAAGAGTGAGTCATCGTTGCAAAGATCTTGAATCTCTAAGTTATATGGGACAGGTAGCTGAATTTATGTTCTGCTTAATAGAATGCTAGATAGGAAAGAGATTGCTGTGCTCAGTATGCTGCCTCAGGGATAATTTGACTTATCGGGAGGAAGAGCCGGTAAAGGAGAAGAGCTGGCTGTTTTGCATTAAACCAGATGACAAGGTTATTCTTACTTTGGCTGTAAGCCAGTCATGAGGTAAACAAGTATTTTTCCAGTCTCTTCCACTTGCCCAACCCCGAGAGGTGAAGCAACTGAGCATAGCTCATGCTTATTGGAATATAAGATGTTCCTACTCTAAGACATATAAGAACAGGTTTGAATTATTTAAAGACGTTACTTGGACACAGATTTCCCAAGACCTCTACTCTGAGATCCATTCTGATGGGCTTCATCCAGGAAGTAGCAATACGTGGTGCTCCCTTATGTGTAGGAATTATTCTTGATGTGGATTTTGGGTAGCCTTCGATGATTGGAAGACACCAGTTTGAGTTGAATGGTCCGGCCCTAAGATAAGATCCTTGATCTAGAACAGTAGATTCCAAAAAAGGGAATATAGATATCCCAGAGAGACAACCCAGTGGGGGCAATGGAATACCTACTTATATTTCTTAAAAATTTTTGTGGGCATCTCATGGATATTAAAAATAATAATACTGTGGTGAGTATATGAAATTTATGATGCCTAGTTAAATAAATAATTTTGTTTGTGCTCAAAAAGGTTTTTTTTGCTGATGGGGTACTGCTTTAAGGCATGTTTTATCACTTTTATACCTTGTAGCTAATGCTTTTCAATTTTTATTATGCATACAAATCACCTAGAGAAACTTGATTTTTCTCAGTTCAGTGTAAGAAGGATTAGAATTTGACAAATTGATTCATACTATTTAAGGATAAAAGAGCCTGATTTATAAACTAAAATGCCAAATTTATGAATTTCCAATCGCTTGAAAACCAAACCTATTATTTATACCTGTTATGCTTTTATTCTTGGACAAAATAATTTCTCTCAGAATACAAAATATCAGCAAAGAATTGGCTTGGCAAACCTTAAACTGGAAAGGTAATTTTTGGTTTCTAAAGGATATCGGCAAGGAGCCAATAAAGCCTGGTGGGAGGTTATTGTTGGAATGCAGCATAGAATAGTGGCTAAAAGGGTGAGCACTGGTGGCCAGGCTGCCTGGGTTCCAGTTGTGGCTCTGTTGCCTACCAGCCGACCTTGGACTAGGTGACTAATCTCTCTGTGCCTCTGTTTCCCCATCTCTAAAATGGAGATACTCATAGTTCCTATGCATTCTGAGCATAATCTATGGAAAATGCTTAGATTGGGGCCTGGCACATATTAAGAGTCCAATCAGTGTTGGTGACTCTATTCTATTCTAAGGATTTTTTTTTTCTACATTTAATTTAATTTAATTTTTGTCTAGACATATTCTTATCATGTAATATGTTCTTTTCAATATTCCCTGACTTCATTTGGTGCTTTAAAATTTCAGTATCTTCAGGCATGTAATCATTCATCTTTGTATCCCAGAACTGTCAGATTACCTGGCTCTCGAGAACCACTCATAAGAGTTTATGGCATTACATGTGTCTCAGAGCATGTCTTTGGATTGCAGTTTATTTCATGCCCCGATTAAGACATTTCGACTTATATTTTAAAAACCTCTGTGCTGGCCAAACAGATCTCTGGGTAGACTCGGGGTCCAATTTTGAGCCTCAGATTATAAGAGGTATAGGTAAAAACTTACAAATATGTTTACTGCTTCTATTAAAATATGAACTTAAGGCAAGAATGACATCATTCTCTTTGTCTCAAATCCTTCTTTCAGGCTCATTGTAAAAATTATTAGAAAAATCCTTCTGTTAATTTCATAAAGTGAGTCAAATCCTTTGTCATCGCTATGTCATTTTAAACGTATTTTCTAAAATAAGTCCAAGTTTAAATGCTGCCGCGTATCAGTAGATGCTCATAGTTACTATTAAACATTTCTTTCATTGGTTAGGTTTTAGAGTGAATGGTTCCTGATGCTCTATATACAGCAGCACCTTCTCTCCTCAGCAATGCTTCCATAAGTTGCATTTTATGGTAGTGTACTCCTGAAAACACTCCAGCTATTTGTCCATTGTCTTCTAGACACAGAACTACATTTTCTGACCTCCTCTAGTATCCAGGGCTCTTCTTACATTTGGTCTCCTGGTTACCAGTCTCTGCTCACCTACAGGAAATAAGATGCATCCTGTGACCTTGTCACTGCAGTCGCTGCTCACTCCACCTTTCTGTCACCCCAGTAATTCCAAGTGGCTGTGGTAGCAATTAAATTTTGTTCACTAAGGATAAAAGGGCTTGTCCAGTCAGGTCCTCCATCAGGTGATACCTCCTACAATGCTGAGCATAGTTTGATTTCGTTAATCTGATCTTCTGCATCTGAAGTCACAGGACCTACTAGAGGATGTTTATCTGGCCCTTGGACTTATTTTTCCTCCTCCTGTTTGGATGGTGCCATCTAGATTACCTTGGAATTCAGGTGAAGCTGGGTGGGACGCCTTATCCTTCCCCATCTCTGTCCCCACCCCATCTTCTCTCCTTATTTCCACCAACCAGCGAGAATGGGCATGTTGGGGAAAGAGTAAAAACATGAATTAAATACTACCAGGAACGTTCGTTGTGCACTAACCGTATTTTAGCCACTGTGCCCAGGGCTTTACTAGTATCATTGCATTCCCCTGCACAAATCCCCAGGAGGTAGCTACCATTATTATTGCTGTTTTACAGATAAAGAAATGGAGGCTTAGAGGAGGGTCCAGTAACCTGCCCAAGGTCGATATGACTCTAGGTGGCAAGGCCCGGATTTGAACCTGGTCCTCTCTCCTGAGCCCACTAGGTTGTTCTGCCATGTTCAAGGTGGCTAAAATCCAAGGCAGGATCAAGTAAGCGTAAGCACATCCAGGGACCACAGAGGGAGGGACTACTTTGGAGAGAGGTCGCTGGGAGGACCTACAGGAGGTTGAGGGCTGGGCCTTCTAAAGTAAGACATCTTAGGGGTGGAGAAAACGAGGAAGGCTGTTTTGGTTAAGAGGCAGGCCAGACTGACCTGGGGCCTGGTTCTGGGATAACCAGTTCCCGGGGGCTGGGAGGGGTCCCTTGGCAGGGGTGGTGTTGAATGGTGTGGAGTGTAGGGGAGGGCTACAGTAAAGAAAGTAGGAGGCGCAAGAGTTCTGTGGCAGGAAGACTGTGTCCTCCTCCCATAGAAAATGGACTGAGGTCCTAGCTGAGTGACATGGCTGATTTGGGATGTAGGTCCTCCAGCATACCTCAGCCCCTTTAGGAAATCTATCCTTCTGGGAAATCCCTGAGGGACTGAGAAAAGTCAGATGCCACCGTGACCCTGCTCCCTTTTTTTGTCCTTTATAAAGCACTTTGATGGAACCACTCCTCCCCTGTAATCCTGTCAACAATCTCCTTTTTAAGAAATAGTGCTAGTCTTCTCCATCACAAGCACCCCTGCCCAGCACTGGGCCTGCACTGACCTGTTAATAAAGATTACCAATACTTTCTATGTTCTAACAACTAGATTTCTTTTGCCTGGAACTATTCCACACCAATGGAAATAGGAGTCTTAACCATTTCATACACAAGTGTAGGCTAGCTAGCCAGAGGTAGGGGAATAAATGTTCCACATTAAAAAAATTCAGTGTTGGTTCCCTAGTTCCACAAGCCACTGAGTTCCCAAGAACTGGCATTTATGGACTGGGCCATGGTCTGCAATTAATGTGCCCCTCTGGGTCTTGTTGTAGGTGAGGTCTCACAGAAACCAGAACTCCACAGTAGGCAGCCCTCATTGGAAGGGGCACTGGTGAGCTTTATTGATAAGGAATGCTTATCAATATGCCTCAGAGCTTCTTGTTACCACCTTCTTAGCAAGCCTTCTCACCCACTGGGTAAGTCAGGTGCAAAACAGAGGCTCTAATTGAGAGCAGCAGAATTGATAGGAAGGGTTGAGAGTTCCGGGATGTCGAAATAGCTTTGAGACAAGGCCAAGTCCTGCTGGTAATGGACTGAGAGGGTTGCTATCTTCAGTCAAGGTTAAAGGTGGACGAGAGCCACAAAAAACCATGGCACCCACACTTCATCCAGGCTCTCTGGCACTTCTCACCCTTTACATACAACCAGTTCTCTGTTTCACCACAGAAATCTGCAGGCCACCCTCATACAAGGATGTAGGTTTTGATAAAGAGTCTAAGATAAATCAAGACATTACTCCTTTTTATCCCTCCAAGACACATATATTGAGCACATACCGTATGCCAGATGTGGTGCTAGGTTGATACAGAGATGAATCAGCCCTCAGCCCACACCGTGGTCACAGTGAGGGAAGAAATACAAGGGCAGGCAATCAGATATGATGGTGCCACGATAGAAGACTGTAGAGTAGGTGGGGGTGTGAGGTAGAGAATCAGAAGAGGTTTCAGAGGAAAGGACACTTGCGCTGAGTATGAAAACAGGTGACTCAAAAACACCAAATCGAGGTCCCTGCTTTGTGACTTTATAATAAAATGTTGTCCTTATGTTATGTCAAATGTCCCTGCTTCTACTCAAAAGGGAATTGTTTTGTCTTGTGTGTCTCAAAGTATCTCACTTCTACTGAAACTGGCTTTTTGGAGTTCACCATGCCCAGCAGTTTTTGTTTTGGCAAGGAGAAGGTAGATGAGGCTCATCGGGTTTATAGCAGGAGGAAATACCAATTCTTAGAAATGAAATGGTGCATAAGAAGTAGACCAAAGGTCATAGAGCTCTTTCATTTTGGCCAGTGGCATTCAGGGAGTAGAAACCTAAGCATCTGTCACATTTAGGATGGGAAGAGAAATTATGTCAGAAAGCATATCTTCTTAGGGGTGAAGTTGAGGAGTGATCTTAGATTAGCATTGACTTAAAGATTATAAGGATGAAAATATCGTATAACAGAACATACAAAGGCCTAAACCATCTAGCTAGGTGGATCAGTAATGGTGATGGGGTCTTCTGGGGAATTTCAAGGCTGAGCATGAAGCATATCAATGATCATGAGGTTGGTGGATAGGAGGTGAGTGATGAAAGCCATGAGATCATGGCAGGGTATGAGCTGATAAATTTTCCTATCTATAGGAAACAGAAGGCCCATGTGCTTGTGCGATATGCCTGGGTCTGTTCCATTTTAAGGTCAGATTGCCCAGAGAGAGACACACAAGAACCTCAAGTCTAGAGCAGCCAAGTGGTGATGCCCCAAGACCTCATCTGATTGAATCCCACGTCCTCTTTTTTTTTTTCCTAGTCATTATTTTATAATTCATTGGGGAAAATATAATCAAATTTGCACAGTTTAATGTGTAGATCGCTTTCAGAAATATATATGATATGCAAAGAAAGATATAATCAAATTAAAAATTATTTCCTCTTATGAATACATAAGCTGAAAAGAGAAGAGATAGTACTTGTAATCAAGCAAACCATGCAAGCATGTTAGTATTTGATCTATCAGTGGAACGCTGTATCACTATGTCCTCTTTGGTGCTGAGTATATGGGTATTTGAGATCTTCTGGAGGAAGACCCCATTCTTGCCTTCTCTATGCTCCTGAAGCCAGATTGTTGAGAGGGTCCTAAGGGGCTCTTAACCCATGTGAAAAAGTACTAGTTAGCCTGGAAATAGCAAAGCGATTTAAGGTTAGTTTGGAGAAAATATATCCCTTACATTCATAAGGCCAAGAGCATCCCCAGCGACCATTTTCTGATGGTTGTTCCCAAATGGTATAGATTTATTTAAGATTGTGCTAGAGGTAAAGCGGTACATCTCCCATATCTCCATTTCCAAGAGCTTGTGTTACATAACCATCTCCAAGTTCTGAGACCACTCATATTATCTATAGCTAAGGGAAGCCTGCCATTTTTGCAGTCTACCCTTGCTAAGCAGAGTGCTCTGTATGGAATCATTGCAGTGTGTTTGGCTTTCTCCTCCATTGGCTGAATTTAGAAAGGGCATCGTTGTTATAGAAGCTTCCTTGCTTGTTGATGTAGAAGTAGCCTCCTGGTTATCTTCATGAGGACTTTTAATGAGTCTGTGGTGGTTTTACTTCTAATAAGTTAATAAAGGGAACTTTTTTGATAGCATAGATATTTGGGGTGGAACTCTCTTGTCAAGGATCATAGAGGTTTGGTGAGGGTGTCCTAGCTTGGGGATGTTTAGAAGGTTTTCAGTTTGGGGGGAGGGGAGAAAGGGTAGAGCAACTAACCCCCATGGCAGCTCCCATCTGTCCAGGTTGCAACCAGATGTAACTATTCTGAGCAAGGATTTAGAGCTGCTGAGGTGTAGGTGTTTTAGGTGGTTCTATGAGAAGAAAAGACTACGCTGTGGGTCTCATGAGATAAAGGATGAATCCTACCAGGCCCAACACTGGAGTCTAGGAGAGGCTTTGGTTACTTTTGGGTTGAGGTAGACACAAAGCAGTGGCCAAGCCCATGAGGGTTGACTGCTTCAGGCAGGAGAGGAGGCAGGCAAGGCACTGCTGTTGGCCGCCTTTGAGTTGATAGCATCAGCCCTTCTTCTGGTAAATATCATTTCTTAACAGTAAAATTGTTTCTCCGGTAGCTGTTCTAAATATTCTTATTTTGTCTAATCACCAAGAAGAACTGAGAAAATTAGGAAAAGCCACAAAGGTGTCCATAATAATACTAGGATGGCTAATATTTATTGGACATCTAGTTTGTGCCTAGCATTTTACAGGAAAAGAAAATGAGTCTCAGGGAGGCTGAGTTATTTGTCCAAAGTCACACAGCTCATAAGTGGCAGGCAAAGTTAGGTCATTCTGACTTCAGAGTCTATGTTCTTTTCTTTCTTTCTTTTCTTTTCTTTTTGGTGCATACTTTATAGTTCTATGTTTATTTACGCATGCATATACATGTACGTTTTATTCATTACATAGGTTTTCTAGAATCTTCATTCTTTAGGCCACACAGGGATGTCTCTAATGAAAGAGTGTGTGTGTGTGTGTGTGTGTGTGTGTGTGTGTGTGTGTCTGTCTGTCTGTCTGTCTGTCTCTCTCTCTCTCTCTCTCTCTTGCAGTCACTTGGCAGGAAAGATTGGAGTGGGATCAAAGGACTTCAAAGTGCCCTGAGGAGGGTGGAAGCAGATTCTTCTTTGGAGAGAATTTCTTACTGGTTAAGTAAGGCCTATGTACTATTGTAAGAGAATACAGAAAATGTAGAATCAGGAAACTCAGAGTCATCAGATCTTGATGTGTGGCTTTTGGGGCAAGTCATTTAACTCTCTGAGTCAGCCTGATTCCTGTCCCATAAATTAGAATAACAATAGTTACTTGATCAGTCTCTCTGTGTTTTCTTAAGAATCAGATGATGTATTGTGCAGGATAGCACTCTGGCAACTCTATGAAGCATTCTACAAATTACATGTTTATTTCCCATGTTTAGTCACAATGTTTTGCCATTTGCAAGGAAACACATTTACATATGTTATTTATTATTTTATTTTTTTTATATACCAATTATTTAAAACCAATTATTTTTTTTTTATATACCAATTATTTAAAACCTACTACAAGCCTTGGACAAGAAATAATATTCAGTGATTTACTATTTATATGTAATTACTTAAAATAGCTCTTCTTAGAGCAGACCTCTTTTTTTTAATATTTCTGATTAAAAAATTAAAAAAATTTTTCAATTACAGTTGACATACAATATATTAGTTTCAGGTATACAACATAGTGATTAGACATTTCTATAATTTGTGAAGTGATCACCCATAAATCTAGTAGTCATCTGATACCATTTATCGTTATTATAATATTATTAACTATATTCCTTATGCTCTATATTACATCACCATGACTCTTTTGTAACTACCAATTTGTACTTCTTAATCTCTTCCTTTTTTTCACTGATACCCCTAATTCCACCTCTCCCCCCCATCTGGCAACCATCCAAATGTTCTCTGTATCTTTAAGTTTGTTCATGTTTTGTTTGTTCATTTATTTTGTGCTTTAGATTACATGTATATGTGAAATCATATTGTATTTCTCTTTGTCTGACTTACTCCACTCAGCATAGTACCCTCTAGGTCCATCCATGTTGTTGCCAATGGCAAGATATCATTCTTTTTTATGGCCAAGTAATATTCCATTGTATATAAGTACCACCTCATCTTTATTGATTCATCTATTGATGGACACCCAGGGTGCCTCCATATCTTGGCTATCGTAAATAATACTGCAATGAACATATGGATGTACATGTCCCTTCAAAGTAGTGTTTTGGGTTTCTTCAGATAAATACTCAGAAGTGGGATACCTGGATCCTTCTTTGTCTCTTGCTGCAGCCTTTGTTTTAAAGTCTGTTTTGTCTGGTATAAGTACTGCTACCTCAGCTTTTTGTTTGTTTCCATTTTCATGAAATATCTTTTTCTATCATTTTACTTTCAGTCTCTGTGTGTCTTTCTATATGAAGTGAGTCTTTTGTGGGCAGTGGATGTAAGGGTCTTGTTTTCTTTTCCATTCAGCCACCCTATATCTTTTTATTGGAACATTTAATCCATTTACATTTAGTGAAATTGTTGATAAATGTGTAGTTATTGCCATTTTATTATTCATATTTTTTTATTTTTCTTAAAGAAGTCCCTTTAACATTTCTTGTAATACTAGTTTGGTGGTAATGAACTCTTTTAGCTTTTTCTTGTCTGGGAAGCTCTTTATCTGGCTTTCAATTCTAAATGACAGCTTTGCTGAGTAGAGTAATCTTGGTTGTAGGTCCTTGCTTTTTATCACTTTGAATATTTCATGTCAAATGCCTTCTGGCTTGCAAAGTTTCTGTTGAGAAATCAACTGACAATCTTATGAGTGCTCCCTTGAAGGTAACTAACTGCTTTTCCCTTACTGCTTTTAAGATTCTCTCTTTGTTCTTAAACTTCGACATTTTGATTACGATGTGTCTTGGTGTTGGCCTCTTTGGATTGATCTTGTTTGGGACTCTATGCACTTCCTGGGCTTATATGTCTGTTTCCTTTGCCAGGTTAGGAAAATTTTCCATCATTTTTTCTTCAAATAGGTTTTCAATTCCTTGCTCTCTCTTTTTTCCTTCTGGTACATTTATAATGTGAATGTTGGTATAGTTGATGTCTCAGAGGCCTCTTAAACTATCTTCATTTTTTTGGATTCTTTTTTCTTTTGGCTGTTCTGATTGGGTGTTTTCTGCTGCCTTATCTTATAAATTGCTGATTCAGTCCTCTGCTTCATCTAATCTACTTTCTATTTCCTCTAATGTATTCTTTAGTTATTGTATTCTTCATTTCCGACTGGTTCTTTTTTATGTTTTTATCTCTATTTTTATGTTTCCTATCTCTTTGTTGAAGTTCTTACTGAGATCTTTGAGCATTCATATAAACAGTGTTTTGAACTCTGTGTCTGGTAGATTGCTTGTCTCCATTTTGTTTAGTTCTTTTTTTCTGAAGCTATGTTCTGTTCTTTCATTTGGAACATGTTTCTTTGTCTCTCCAGTTTTGGCTGCCTCCCTGTGTTTGTTTCTATGTATTAGGTAGGGCTGCTATGTCTTCCCAGCTTGGTGGAGTGGCCTGATGTAGTAGGTGTCCTGTGGGACCCAGTGGTGCAGTATCCCTGATTATCTGAGCTGAGTGATCCAGATGTGTCCCTTGTGTGGATTGAATGTGCCCTCCTATTGTAGTTGAGTCTT
>NW_011888927.1:4573129-4577111 GCF_000151845.1 Pteropus vampyrus
GCCCTAGTAAATATTTTGTCATTTGTATGAATAAACGGTTCCACCACTGCCATTAGCAGCTATGTGACTTTGGGCCAATCAGTTAAATTCTCTGGATACCCTGAATGCCCTTCCAGTTAAAATATTTTATAATTCCAGGCTTTCTCTTCTGAGATTTTGATTCTGACACTATGTGGTCATTTACCTGATGACAAATTTTCACCATTGCTATCCCCTTAAAAGTATAAAAAACTAGCAGCTGCTTTCTATTCACTTTTTCATCAATAGGAAATAATTTTCCAACTGATTATTTTCTTAGCTATCTGCCTCTTTTATTAGACATCTATGTTTGTTGAATAGATTGGTTAATGAACTAATTAAAAGAGACAGTGAGCCTGGGGTGGGGCCCTGAGTGAAACTAGATGTCTCCCTTCGCTGGTTAGCTCACTGGCGCCAAGAGCAATTCCAATCTGTGGGCTTCCTTAAACATCTTTCACTGTAAAACATTATGTTTCCTATAAGCAAGAATTATGGTTTCTTCATGAAAAACTATTTAACAAATGCCTTAAATTTAAAGGCACTGCTTCTTAATATACCTGGGCTGCTGCACAGAACAACTGTGAATTTTATTAGCTTTGATGATGCAGGGGAAGGTGATGCTCTGAAGACATGTTCTGCTTTTCATCAGAAGCTCCTGATTGTCTTTGCAGTGGGTGGCTGTATACTACTCTTCACTGGCATCAAAGCACAGGCATCTTGCCCTGTGTTCCATTCTGTAGGACTAGAGCACTAGTACCCTTTTCCATGTTTCTCTTTCCATTGACTCCCAAGAAATGTTCCTGGCCAAATGATAACAAGGCAACAGAACAAATAGTTGGTACTTCATCAGCTTTCCCAGGCAGAGACTGCTTTCAAAGAGCTCTGTCACTGGGTACTTTCTGGGTACTGTGGTGAGATCCCAGGGTCCTCTAGTAATCCACTGCTGAATGCTGCAGGTTAGGCATAAACCACTCACCTTCCCACGTATACTTAATTTTCTAGATTTATTTATTGCCTCCTTACTCAATACACATTTATCAAAGATTTTATTTAGGAAAGTAAATGTTCTGAGGGATTGTGAAGAGACATCTTGCTTGTGCCTATTTTAAAAGCATATAGAATTTAATCTACAGTGCCCTCATTCTTTTGTAAAAACTTTACTTTTATGTCTATACATGAGGAGGACATACTATGAGTTGCCTCATTTCCTTTCATGAGTTTGCCATTTCTTTTCTCCTCTTAACTGAATTTGTCTTGTTTCCTGGGTTTATTTATTTATTTTTAACTCTTAAATATACAGGAGAGAGTATGTATTAATTACCTGCTTTATTTTTAAAAAGCTTTATTGAGGTATAATTGACTTATAATAACCTAGACATAATGAAAGTATACAATTTGCAAAGTTTCGACATGTTTGCATACATGAAACCATCACCACAAACAAGATAATGTATTCATTGTCCCCTAAAGCTTCTATAACTATACATTAGTTTGCATTTCCTAGAATTTTGTGTAAATGGATTCGTACAGTACGTATCCCTTTTTTGCCTGGCTTCTTTCACTCAACATAATTATCCTAATTCATTCATGTTGTGACATAGCAGTAGTTCATTCCTTTTAATTGCTAAGTAATGTTCCACTATATGGAAATAACACAGTTTGTTTATCCATGGATCTATTGATGGAAATTTGGATTCTTTCTAATTTTTGGCTATTACAACTAATGCTGTTATGAACATTCATATGCAAGTCTTTGTATGGACATACACTTTCATTTCTTTCAGGTAAATACCTAAGAGTAGAATGTATAGATCATGTAGTAGGTCTGTATTTAACTTTTTAAGAAATTGCCAAACTGTTTTCCAAAGTGACTGTATCATTTTACATTCCCACCAGCAATGTATAAATGTTCTAATTCCTCTACATCCTCACCAACACTGATATTGTCCATCCTTTTAATTTTAGCTATTTAATAAGTATGTAATGTGATTTTGATTCGCATTTCTCTAATGATTAATGATGTTGAGTAGTATTTCATGTGCTTATTTGCTATCTATATCTTCTTTGGTGAAATGTCTGTTCAAATCTTTGCCTACTTTTAATTGCATTGTCTGCTTTCATATTAGAGAGGTTTTTTTTTTTTTTTTGGTATATTCTAGATATCCTTTGTCTAATGTATGCTTTAAAATATTTTATTTCAGTCTTTGATTTGTCTTCATTCTCTTAATAGTGTACATTTCAAAGAGCAGGTTATTAGTTTTTATAAAATACAATTTATCAATTTGTTCTTTTTATGGATTGTGCTTTGGTGTTATATCTAAGAAATCTTTGTCTAACCCAAGGTCACGAGAGATTTCTCCTATGTTTATTTTAGACATTTTAAAATTTTAATTTTTACATTTCTGTGATCCATCTTGACTTAGTTCTTGTCTAGGCTGCAAGGTATAGATCGAAATTTGGTGTCTATTTTAGCACTATTTACTGACAAGGTTATTCTTTCACTAGTGAATTGCCTTTGCATCTTTTTTTGAAAAATATTTATATGTGTCTTTATACCATATTTATGATAAGTCTTAAAATCAGGTAGTGTTAGTTCTCCAACTTTATTCTTCTTGCCTGCTTATACTTTTCACTTATGAGAATTTTATACTTGGGTCGAGAGTATCAGAGCAAGAGTACCAATCATAGTAACAATAACTTTCATTTCACTTACCAAGGCTTGTGACTATTCAGAGAGTCAGCAAGAACATGAACAACAACAGAATCAGATCGTGTTCTGAATTCTGGTTCTACCATTTACTATCTATGTGACTCTCTAGTTAAGTACTTATAATCTCAAAGTCTCAGACTCCTCAACTGTACAATGAGGATGATAATATTTACCTCAAAATATTGTTTTAAGGATCAAATTAGAAAATATCTCTGATATAATTTTTGCTTAGTATACATTATTTTAGTTTAAAAAATTAGTGCAATAAAAATATCCATTATTTAGTTACCTAAGGCAGAAAAAAATATCTTTGGCATTCTTATTTCTCTTATTTTATCTTCCTTTGAAAGTCTTTTGAGTAATTCTTATTTAGTTTCAAAAATTAGATATAATTTTGAGGTTTGAATTTATAATTTGAACACTAGATATACCAAAATATACTAGTGTTTCTCATACATTTGTGTTACATTCAAATGGATGGGTTAAATACCAACAGTGTAATGGTTGAATAAAGTTGTTTGATGGTAGGGGTCTATAGGAGCAGAGATTTGTTATGAACTTTGAGGCACAGAAAAATCCAGCTCCATGGGATAATATATGCGAATAATGACTGGAAATCTAAATTTTTCTCTTATGGTGACTTGGGTTAGATATTGATCCATCTTTATTGTGTCTTGGTGAAGGTATAACTTGAGTTTTCATTGAAAGATTAATTAAACTATATAAAAAACTCCACACATCATAAGAAAAAGACTAATAACTGAATTTAGGAATGGGTAAAAGATATGTACGGGCAG
Organism: Pteropus vampyrus; assembly: GCF_000151845.1. NCBI lineage: Eukaryota > Metazoa > Chordata > Mammalia > Chiroptera > Pteropodidae > Pteropus > Pteropus vampyrus. The sequence goes on from NW_011888927.1 coordinate 4,576,655, forward strand.
TTCACAATTAAAAAAGCCAGAACTTTTAATAAACATATGAAAAGAATCTTAACCTCACTTGTATTTAGTGAAATGCAAATCAAAGCAACAATGAAATACCATGTCAAGCACATCATATTGGTAAAAAGTAATAAGGTTGATAAATTCAAATATTCGCAAGGACGTTGGAAAAAGGAATTCATATGTGGCTGGTAGGAGTGTAACTTGGTAAAACTAGCTTTGAAAGCTGTTTGACAATATGTAAAAAGTTGAATATGAATATGCCCTAAGATCCAGCACTTCCTTTCCTTGATATTTGCTGTAGAGAAATTCTTATACGTATGCACAGAGAGGCATGAAGAAAAAAATATATTGCAACACCATTTGTAATAATGAAAAATCGAAAACAGCCTAACCTACTACCTACCTATCTCCCTCTCCCTCCTGCCTTCTCTCCCTCCCTCCCTCCTTCTCTCTC
>NW_011888927.1:4577778-4580707 GCF_000151845.1 Pteropus vampyrus
TTAGCTTCCAAGATCAGAAGGAATCGGGCTTGTTCAGGGTAGCATGGCCATAGACTTAAAGCTATTTTTTAAAACAAAGTTTTGCAGCAGATATAGAAAAATGTTAACATGTTCAATTTTGCTGGTAGAAACATATAGATCTGTCATTTTCTGTACTTGTCTATATTCCTGAGATGTTAAAACTTGAAAGTAAACATGAAAAACTTTTAAAGAAACATGATACTTGTTCCTTTTTTTTTGCTTTCTTTTCTTTACAAATTTCTTTTAATTCCCCACCTTAAGACCAAGCAAGTGTCTGTCCCGTTTTGTGTCTTGTTTGATTTAAATCTATAATGTGCCTTTGGCACTTTTCCTCACATGATTTGAAGTATCTCCAAGGTACCTATTTTGTGTTCAGTCTCTTTAGATATCTCTTTGCTTCCAGTGATCTTTGTTTGTTATGACATTAAGCTTTCTGGGCCTAAGTTGTCAGTTATTTCCCTGCTTCTTTGATATTAGTGGGAGTTTAGATTGATGCTTGGAACTGAACTTCTGTATTTCTTGACAGGAAGCTTTGCAGGGCTTATTAATATTGCTCTATCTCTCTGTCTTGGTATGTAAGATATTTATATGTAGGGAAGGAAGTTTGTTTCAGTATAGATTAGATCATGCACTTCTGAGAATTTCTAAAGCATGTAATAAACAATTCTTAATCTTTAAAACAAAGGCTTAGAGTGCTCTCTCAGTCTACACAGTATTTTTAGCTGCCAAAATGAACTTTTTGCCCATGTCAAGCTCACTTTACATGTACATACTTCAAGTTCCCTATTTTCTTTCATCTATTTCTTTGGTAAACAGATGACAGAAACTTCCTCTGCCTGATCTCTCTGTGACATACTACAAATTTAGCTCAGACACCAGCTGGCTGTGTGTGTCTTTGGCTATTCATAGAAGGAGAGGGTTTACCTTCCTTCCTTTTGGAGAAACCTGGGTCTTTTCCTGATTCCGAATCTGTTTGCAAAGGGCTGTTTGGAATTGGAGCTACTGGGTAATGGAAAAGTTCTATTTGTTGTACTTGAACAATCTGTTAAATTACTCTGATGAACCATTTCCAATATGTGTTGATCTTACTGTGCTTGCTTTTTAATTATTTTCCCCTCCTGTATTCATGGGTGGTGTAAAGACCTACGTGCCCAACAGTGTGATAGCTGTTGGTTATCACAGAGAGTCCACTTGAGCAACCAATGAAAGTACATGCAAATGTCACAGAGCACTTAGCTCAGCTACTATGCCTGAACGCTACTTGAATCCTGGCCTGGTCCTGGATTCTAATTTTGGTCCAGAAACTACCCTGAAGTCAGCCTGTAAGATACAAACCAGATTCTGTGACCAACCTGGAAGTTTGGTCCAAGGCTTCCAAAGTTCCTAGAAAACTGGAGCCAATAAGGCCTCTAGGGAGTCCTGGGCAAAATGTATTTATTTCCCAATTCAGAAGAGATTTTTTTTTTCTTGTCAGTATAGACTTTCTGTTTAGGGCAGTTTAGAATTAGATGAGTTTTGGGGCAGTATTCACTAAGACATTTGTCTCATTGCATTTGATGATTTTCACAAATCATTTAACATCACAAATATCACTAATTGCCATGTCCCTGTTAATTATTTTTGTTCTGATGCTCTAAATTTGGAAACTGGTAACTAGACTGTAAGTTTCTTTAGGGTGAAGGCTGGATGTTTTAAATTCTATATTCCCTACATTTATCACAATATCTAGGATATAATAACTCCTCAATAAATGTCTATGTCTAGGAAACATGGCTGAATAAATGGTTGCAAAAGATATTCTGTACTTATTTTATCCTTCTCCTATTCTTGTTTACTCTTCTGTGCCATGTCTCTTAGACCAAAGTCTTAGATGATTTCTAGCACCATGTGTTTGTACTATTTCCCATAACTATTCCTTAATATCTCCTACCCCAAATTTTGTTCATTTTTAAAAAATAATGTTTTATTTTCTCCCTTGGACTTTGTCCTTCATGTTTAAATTATTTAAAAAATTAGTTATATCTCTATCAAATTCTTATCTCAAGTTCTTTCTGGTTGCTATGCCTGCTGACTCTTGCTTACGGAATTGTTTCCACATGGGTCTTGTGGTTTAGGTTTATGAGCTCATTTTCAGTGGAAGTTTAATCTGTGGGTGTCCTGAGTTTCTTGGATTAAGGGAACATTTCTCCAGATAGGTTTTGTTTTTTCTCCTTGGCGCCGTAGGGATATCCTTTGCATAGCATCAATATTTATACCTGTTTTTCAGCTTGGAAAGTTCCGGGACTGCACAGGTACTGTGTATTCAAAATCCGAAACCACATGAGAACAGACTCTTGGGATGCAAATGCTCAGTGGAGATACTTTTATTCCCCCACCAAGAATGCAGGCCAAGGCATTGCTTGCCATCTGCCTGCAGAGTATTTGGCTTTTTTTCGAGCCCATCATTTTACTTTAAGAATCTTTCTTCAAGTCTGTGGCCATGCCACCCTGAACAAGCCTGATCTTCTCTGATTTCAGAAGCTAAGCAGGCTTGGGCCTGGTTAATACTTGGATGGGAGACCACCTAGGAAGACCAGGTGCTGTAGGGATTGTAAGCTGACAAGGTCCTTGCAATCTGTGAGGTCAACCAAGGGTTGCTTCGTCTAAAAAAAATAATTAAAAAATTAAAAAATTAAAAAATAATAATAATAAAAAGAATCTTTCTTCAAGACTACTTCAAAGGTTTTTCTCTACATGAGGGTCTCATTCTAGTTCTCTACCTCATCTCTTACCCCTGAGCAGGTGTTAAATCCCCACCTTCTGCTGTACTGACTTCTCCCTGTTGTATAAGCTCATGTACTTTCAGCTTTAGTTCTCAGTTTACTCTTCATTTTCAGCTCCAGATATTTAATTTATTGTAACCTCATCT